>NW_005178692.1:42353-167748 GCF_000350225.1 Chondrus crispus | reverse complement strand
GCCGCCCCGCCCGGGCGGTAGGCCCACCACTCCCACCCCCATTGCCCCGCGACCCCCACCTCCTACCCCACCCACCTACCTGGCCTTCCACACCGACACCCTCACACCCACCAACCTTCGGCAAGCCCGCCTCGCCCCTGACGCTCACCTCTGGGAACGCTCATGGAACGCCGAGATCGACTCCTTGGAGAAACGTGGCACAATCACCTACGTTCCCCGTACCTCCGTCCCTCCGAGCACCCGCATTCTCCCCCTTCATTTTCGTCTTCGCCTCAAACGCGACACAGACGGCAACATCACCTCCCACAAAACGCGCTGCACAGTTCGCGGCGACCAACAAGTGCCTCACCTCCACTACGATCCCGATAATGTCTCAAGCCATGTCGCTGATCGGGATGCTATCCGTTCTGCCCTCGCCCTCGCCATCTCCCAGCAACTCATCGCCGACCACTGGGACCTGGAATCCGCTTTTCTCCACGAACTCCTCCCCCCGACCGAAACCCTCTACATTCACCAACCACCCCGCTTTGATGGCTCTTACAAGTACCCCGGCCACGTCGGTCTCCTCAAAGGGAACCTGTACGGCCTCAAACAGGCTTGCCGCATCTTCACAAGCGGCCTTGCCTCCTCCCTCCGACTCCTCAATTTTGAACGCCTAACGAGCGACAGCTGCACCTTTATCCTCCGCCGCCCCGACAGTCAATCCTTCATTTTATTTGTCATAACTGTCGATGACTTCCTGGTCATCTCCAACGACCGCTCCCTCGTCAACGATGTCAAACGACAGCTTCAGGCGAAGTACACGCTCAAAGACCTCGGGCCTGTGAAACAAATCCTCGGCTGGAAAGTCACCCGCACAGCTACATCCCTCACAATCAACCAGCCGCACTACACGGAGGACGTCCTCACGCGATATCGCATGGAAAAAAGCAACCCTTCGCCAACCCCGTACGCCGAAATCGACCTCTCCGCTCGCAAACCCGACGAAGACCCACTCCCCGCGACCTACCCGTACGACAGCGCCATCGGCTCCTTGCGATACCTTGCCGACTCAACTCGGCCAGACCTCGCCTTCATAACCGGTCTCTTAGGCCGCTACAATCATGATCCATCTATGCGCCATTGGAAAGCCTTCCATCGCGTCCTGCGATACCTCCGACATACCCCCCACCGAGGCATCACCTACACCCCATCCCCTGCTCCCATGCGTGCATACTGCGACTCCGACTACGGAGGCTGCCCCGACACGCGACGCTCCACGTCTGGTTTCATTGCCATTTGGCAAAATGCTCCCATTTCCTGGCAATCAAAGCGCCAGCGCTTCGTTACCGCATCAAGCTGGGAGGCCGAATATGTCGCGGGGTTCCATGCCGCTCAGCACCTCACGCATCTACGCCGCCTTATTCAAGACCTGACACAATCCGACGACCTTCCGCCTACAAGTCTATGCATGGACAATGTCTCCACGCTGAAAACAGACACATCGGACCACCCCACGCCCAAGCTGAACCACGTTGACATCAAGTACCGCTTCCTAACAGAACAAGCCCTCCGAAAACGCCTCACTCTCCTTCACGTCCCTTCTACCTCCAACCCCGCTGATTGCCTAACCAAAGCGCTCAAACCCGCCGTCTTCCAACGGCAGCTCGCGCTCCTTCGCCTCTCCTCATGCGACCTGCCGAGTGCGGCGACTGCTGTACGATAAGCTGCATCCACTCAGCAGGCCCACATTCCTTCATCTACTCAACTCCTTTCTCACCCATCACTTACTGTACGATAGCCACCTGGACACGTTTAGCCACACCACACCACAGTACTTAAGCCCGTCGTCGCCCCCTCCAGTAAACTGAGCGAGCATCATCGCCCTTAATCACAGACCCAAAAACACATCCTTTCTACCCTCTTCCCTATCGATAGCCCGGTATGATGCACCCCTTGAGCCAATTTACGGATCACGGCGCGCTGACACAATACATTAAATTATTGGACATGTAATATTTTGAAAATCGCAAACATATACATCCAAACATGGCTGTCCATGCTGTCTTAAAGGAGGCCCTGAGTAAGTGGTGAGGTATTTGAATTCGCACATCAATACTGTACTGATGTGAAATAATCTCGTTAGCACTCGATTGATATGTACTTAAATGGTTCTATCCGAATAAACTACGAGTGTGGAAGAAGACACTCTCATCTTATTGTTCAATTCCACTTTCAACAAGCACCCTGTTCAAACCCACGACCAAAGGAAATCACCTCATTCGATACATCAAGAATCTATATTTTCGGGCACACTAGAGCCAAACCGCGAGTGATGATGAGATGCATAAAAACAAATAAAAATAATAGTATCTGTCAGTAGATGCGCACGTACAGTAGAAAACCAGTTTGCACGCACCAAATTCATATCTACACAGTGAATAGTGTTGAAGAAACAAGATTACGCTTTATTACCTAAAGATCCTCGATCCAGAAATGCTTACAGTTGATTGATTATCCGAATGCTTATCCCGTCTTTTGCTGTCCCCCATTGGTGTGGACACAAACGTTGAAACAACGGCCAAAGCAGAGCAGTGGCGCGAGTCTCTCGCCAACTCCGAGCCGCTATCCCAGCGATACTACCCGCTTCGGCGGATGAGGACCACTTCCGGCGTTTATTGGGGCTCGCGTTCGTGGCTCACATGAGCTCGAATTCTGCTTTGGTAAGCTTCAAGACGAGGGGTGGATTCGGAGTAAGAGGGCGTAAGCAGCGAAGGGGGATGGCGTTATTTTACGGAGCTCTCGTGAGTAAACAGTCTTGAATGGTTAGGCCACGCAAGAAAGAGTAAGGAAGAAAGAACCAGTGATGACTTGATGACTGAACAACGGAGCTGAGGGTGGGAGGTGGGAGAACAAGCGACGACTTGGAGAAGAAAGAAGAAAGGCCAGAGAGATCAGAGTTCCTCTCTTTATACAGCCCTGTTTTCGGCCGGTGGCCGATTTTCAATGCCTCTGCGGACTTGTTACGCGAAGGAAGACGCATAACGGTTCCTGGCCGTTTTCCAAGTCTTAGTGCAACGGTAACTTGAAAAGGTCCGGCTGAAACGGTCCATTTGAACGGTAAAGTAAAAACTTATCCGGAAAGTGTTTTAGCCATGTTTACCTTCCATAGAGTCGTTGCGCGTTCAACCGAAATGTAGTACAATTCCGTACCACAACCACCACCCCCCGGCGAGATGATAACCGCGCGGGAGGGCAGGTGCTACTGTAGCAAGCAGGCGTACACGCGCCCGCCGCCGTGCACAGTAGTACCCCAAGGGTCCGACGTGGGACAGCCCGTAACAGCGGGCGTGGCCATGGGTAACACGTGGCACAACCGTTAGCCGGGATGGTAGCCACGGGCACACGTGTATAATCCATACGGTGGCTAACTAGCAATTAGTAGTTAATGGCACAAATTAGTCAATTTAACACAGTAGCTGGTATACAGTAAGTAACAGCTACTGTAGCGGGACAGGTGTCCTGGCGTCCAACTTAGGGGTTGAGACCGGGGGCACCTGCCCCGTTCCAGTAAACGGGAGGCAGACTCGCCTCCCCTCCCTTTACGGCTAATTGCTATCTCGTTCCGGTTTCCCTTTTGGTCTCAGGCTTCTAACCCGTGACCGGCCATCCGTATCTGACACCACCGACCGGCTGCGCGTCACCGGCCACGTGAGCCTTTCCTCTTTTCGAGTCCTTTCGTACGGTCTGCGTTCGCGCGTGGGATACCCAGCGGCGCGCGCTCCCTTACCTCTAACCCCCCTCGTTTCCGAGTGGTCGGGACGAAGGTAGTTATACCACACGAAAAGCCCCCTTGTCCAGATTCACATTTCAATTGTCGATGAATACACTGAATATTGTTGAAGAAACTCCATAGGGAGTAGTCAAGATTTCGGATTGGTGTCCGAAAAGAAGACGGAATCCTCGCACGGCTGTACGCGAGCGCGGAGATAGGATGCTTCCATTGTGCGAGCGACACTCCAATCCCCCAGATGCGAATGCAATAGGATCGTACACCGATTGCAGCGCATTCCGATGCGGCACCCATGCGAAGCGAGTGTGGAGACCACAAGACTTGCGGAGGTGGCGTGACGCCAGCGTGAGACAGGCAAGCTTGGCGCCAGCCGGAAATGCTTGCTGAAGACGGTGTGAGCCGTTGACCCGGGAGGGCCCAATAGTAGCGACTTGTGGAGCGAGTGTTCCGGCGGTAACGGTCGTACCGTAAAACCAAGTCGATTAGCGAAGGCTTGTCTGGAGATAGTCTAGTGTAGGATAGGGTATGTGCCACTCGAGACCGATTTTTCGTAAAGCGATTACCAGGTCAATTGACCGTTCCGGAACTTGAATGTTGTCCATGCGAAGCGCAGCGTCAGCCTCCACCCTTTCGAAGAACACGTAGGAAATCAGAACAGCGGTAGCGTTGCGAATGAACTGACGGTTGAGAGCGGGAGCGGCCATAGCGGCGACGAAGATTTTCTTGGCTACGGTGCTCGGGAGGGCCCGTCGTTCTTTGTGTGTGTCCGAGTCGTTTTCGGCGCGGCGATCCAGGTCAGATTGTTGGTAGGCGGCCAGCGCTAGTTGGATGACTGGGGTGTATCCAACGGGCAACTTGACGCGTTTGTGGGCCGTTACCACTGCGGAGATGTAGTTCTTGACTGAACCGCCAGCAATCGTGCCTGAGTCGAAGAGCCAACCGAGGTACCTGAGCAAAGATCCTTCGTCCGCGGCCCATGCGTCTATCCTTTCCAACGTACAGAACGTAGTCCACTTCTGCCAGAACCGTTCATTGCTCTTCCAGGTGTTGGGCGCCCGAGCACGATGAATTAGTCCAGCGATAGTAGTCCCTCCGCCTGAGATTCCGACTCCGGCGGTGCGTAGGACTGAACCACGAAGCGAAGCAGCTAGAGGAAGTTGCTGCGTATCTTCCAAACGGCTATTTTCCACGGTGGGGCTTGCAGGTGCTGTGATGCCCACAATGGTGATAGATAGACGTCTGGCGCGTGAAACGACTGAAACGTTCCGATTTCCTTGAGGCGACGACACCATGACTGAGCGGGCCAACACAGGGTGACCAGTAGGCCCGTTGCCGATTCCTGAATGATCTTCTCCACGACGAGGGGGATGAGCTTGAGCGGTGGGTTCCAGAAGTTGACCGTTTGTCCCCAGTGTTGCTGTAACGAATCGATTCCTGATGACCCCGGTGAGCGGTACCGACTGTTGAACTGGTTGCAGATCGTTGACTCCTAGTCCACGAAACGGTCGATTGTTGGTTCCATTTCGTGTAAGAGCGCCCTGGTTGTCCGGGTGTTGATCCTCTAATCGTCCAGCGAATGAAAGCGAGAGAGGCGATCTGCGAAACGGTTGACTGCAGAAGGGACGTATTGTGACTCGATTGGGATGCCCAGCTTGAGCAGAGTCCTGTGTAACGCCCGTAATTCCTTCATGAGAGCTGGCGAGCGCGTGGTCATCGTGTTGAGTATGTGGACCACGGCCTGATTGTCCTCCCATGCGCGGAGATGAGTGCCCGTTCGAATGTCCTCCGCGAATGCCTTCAGATTGTCCGTTACTGCCCTGAATGCGTGAATGCGGGTGGTCCAATGTCTCGTTTTTGTTCTATTATCTCTGCTCTTCAACGATTTTTGGCGGGTATCTGTCACATTCAAACCAGAACCTCTTCTGTTCCGCACAAAGAAAAGGCGCTAAACACGTTTCTAAGAATTATATTTATTTTTCAATCGTTGCGGCCGAGATGCTGTAAGAAAGCTGCTGATAGAACTGACATTGTGCGACTGAAAGAGAGCAAAGTTGCCTTTTTGGATAAATTTTGTTATTATTTGGCATGTTCAGCTGTGGGGGGACTGTTCAGAACAGGAGGGTGCCCACTTGTAGGCCGGCGGCGATCGTGGTGAGTTGATCGCTGTTGTACGTGTACAACGTGTGTGCAGATGGCTCTCATGACACGAATGACTCCACAGGAATGACTCCACAGGAATGTGCGGATGGAAGAATGTGTATAGACGCCGACACCGACGCCGACACGTGCCCTGTTGGCGACGCTTGCTTGCGTGTACCTTCAGACGGACCTGAGCCATGCAAGTCTAGCGCCGACTGTTCGACTGATGGAGAAGTGTGCGTGCAGCTACCTGAGAGCAGAATATGTTTCTTTGAAGAAGCTGCAAATGCCGTAGATATCCCGCTCGTAGACGCCGAGAGCTCTGATTACCCCGTAGAGACACCTACAAGTAATACAGTAATACAGACCCCGATGGCGGGAGTGGTCACGGGATTACCAGTGCGATCGGCACGAGCTCATCGGAATGTGCGGATGGAAGAATCTGTACGAACGAAGACGTCGAAACGTGCTCTGCTGAGACTTGCGTATGTGTACCTTCGGACGGGGCTGAGACATACACGTCTACTAGCGCCGATTGTTCGACAACTGGGGAAGTGTGCATACTGCTACCTGAGGGCAGAGTTTGTTTCTCTGAAGAAACTGCGATTGCTGCAGGTATTCCCATCGTGGAGATCGAGAGCTCCGGTACTCCCGACGAGATACCGCAAATGAGGACACAGGCTCACATGGTGGCAGTTGTTTTCAGTATAGAGCAGATGGCTCCACTTGGGTATTTAGCTCGTGATACTTTTGAGACCCTGGATGGATCGGTACTGATCGTATTTGTATTTGCGATACCTTCAAGGACTTCCTAGCTGGAAACCTTTACGGTACGATACAGTATGGCCAGCATGGATGTCCGTCATGTTCCTCTTGTAGTGCAATTCCGTACCACAACCACAACCCCCCGGCGAGATGATAACCGCGCGGGAGGGCAGGTGCTACTGTAGCAAGCAGGCGTACACGCGCCCGCCGCCGTGCACAGTAGTACCCCAAGGGTCCGACGTGGGACAGCCCGTAACAGCGGGCGTGGCCACGGGTAACACGTGGCACAACCGTTAGCCGGGATGGTAGCCACGGGCACACGTGTATAATCCGTACGGTGGCTAACTAGTAATTAGTAGTTAATGGCACAAATTAGTCAATTTAGCACAGTAGCTGGTATACAGTAAGTAACAGCTACTGTAGCGGGACAGGTGTCCTGGCGTCCAACTTAGGGGTTGAGACCGGGGGCACCTGCCCCGTTCCAGTAAACGGGAGGCAGACTCGCCTCCCCTCCCTTTACGGCTAACTTCTATCTCGTTCCGGTTTCCCTTTTGGTCTCAAGCTTCTAACCCGTGACCGGCCGTCCGTATCTGACACCACCGACGGGCTGCGCGTCACGGGCCACGTGAGCCTTTCCTCTTTTCGAGTCCTTTCGTATGGTCTGCGTTCGCGCGTGGGATACCCAGCGGCGCGCGCTCCCTTACCTCTAACCCCCCTCGTTTCCGAGTGGTCGGGACGAAGGTAGTTATACCACACCTCTCTTCAATGGTCCCTCAGCTACGTTAGGCAGTGGTAGGATTGCTCTTGGGTATACTACTGCTACAGTAAACTCCGATGATGTATACGGAGAGGAAGAATAGAACAAAGAGTGGAGGGTTGGACTTCCACGTAACAAGCGAGGCGGCACCCATTGAAAGATCAAGAGGGAAATCTAAAAGTGGTGATTGGATTACGGGATCGACTTGTACGTGCTCCGCAGGTTGTACAGAAGGAAGAATATGCACAAACGGAAACATGGGTACGTGTCCTGCTGGCGACTCGTGTATCTGCATGCTGTTAAGTGGAATGCAAGTTTGCTCGTCCAGTGCCGAATGCTTGACAGGCGGAGAAGTGTACGTGCGGGTAATCAGTCTTACGCTGTGTCTATCAGAGGAGGTTGCGATTGCCGAACGTATTTCGATCCTGGACGGCGTCACCTCTTATCAATCATCTCTGAAGGTTAGGATTTGAGAAACGGTGTTTCTACCACGAAAGAAGGATCAATCAGCACCTCACCAGTGGATGGGACCATGACTGTATAGTTTCTCTCCATTGCAGTAGAAGCTTTGTTTGGCTACATCCCGGAACTTCTAGCTAGATATCTATATATTGAATATGGTGCTTGTGTTATGGCTAGTCTAGCTAGAGCATCGATTGCATGTTGAATCACAGTACAGTTAACCACACTGAGTAGTGCACCCCCATGCAAGGTTCCAACAACATGCAATACTCGCATCTTGCACTAATGAATGGGGTCACACAATATACTCGTTTACAAGCGTCTGGCGCCTCTCGGAACGACTCTGCTCAGCGTGTGCAGTTAGCAACTCGCGCTTTGCACCGTGCAAATGACACACTGCATCCTCGATACCCGAATTTTCACCATTTCCTCCACTCCCGTAAAGCAGGCAATTACTTCCTCAAAACCTGAAATAACACACTCATTTGATTCTATCCCTTTGGTTCCATCTGCACTCGTCTTTTTATGCTGTGTTGTGGTTGTGTCGGTGCCCTTGCGTGTCACTGGAGTAAGACGGAGAGGATCTGTGGGTGTAGAAGGCCGTTGAGGAACAGGGCGTGATGCTGGAGCGAAAGTGGATGTTTTCTGAGGAGGGTAAAAAACAATGGGAGTTGTCATGAGAGCCAATCGTGTACACGTAGCACACGCATGACAGCACGATCAGCTCACCTCATTCGCCGCCGGCGTACAGATCCATAGCCTCCCCCTATAAAATAGACAGGCATTAGACATCAGTAAACGGAGGCATCGGTCTTGCACCACAGGAGCCGATGGGAAAAATGAACTGGTGGATGGGGAAAGCGAATGGGCGAGGAGGTGGTTCTGGCATTTCGGAGGGATGGGTGCGGATACAGAGTTCACCGGAATCGTGACGCGAGGGGCGGGGCCAGTGGACGGACAACGCATGTGCCTTGATGGGTAGAGAGAGAAGGGACCTGCTCCAGGAGCCTTTTGAAGGCTTACGGTCATTGTTTTCTGTGGAGAGAGAACTTGGGCTCAGTACAATACGAGCCGTACAGCAGCGATGTGCGGTGAACTGGCGGCGCAGTGCCAACAACACATTGAATTTCACACTGGTGCGCACATTTGCACCGTTTCTTAAAAGCGAGCTAACTTTCATATTTTGGAACGCATTGCTCCTTGAGATTTCATGCTGACTGGATTTCATTGCTGATTCACGTACGGGAAGGAACTCCGAATATGGTACGGTTGTGCCCGGCCACCACGATGAGGGTCATATTTCGGTCATGTCTCTGCGGCCTACGCAGTCGTTGTGGGTACCGTGTCCACCTATTCAGCTCAGCGGTCTGTGTCCAAAGTTTGCACAACCTTTAAGGCAATGATAGGTTACACGCAAATAAAGCCGCCGACGCTCTGACAACCTTCGGGGGGCATCGGTCTGATCTTGGCATCACGAAGGAAACGCCCGACTTGAAGCTAGAGCCGCCGCTGAGGGTGACGGCCACGCCACGGCCCCGTCGACGCGCACGCGACAAGGGCACATTGATTGGGGTTTGTGAGACAGCACGCTTGCTGCCGGCGCTACCCTATTCCGACACGGCAACGAGGCACGGTGAAGAGATGGGGGTACTGTAATCCCAAAATCTCTCCACGGTGACTTGTTCACAGTATGATCTCTTGACCTGTCCGCTGAGTGAACAGATCACAAGATTAGGTTTCTGAAACTTAATCGGCCTTCCACCCCAGCTTTGTTGTCGGACGAGTCCTCCCGCTCGCAGAGTGGTGAGGCAGAGTGGGTGAGGCAGCTAGTTGATCGCTTGATGACCATGGATGGACCTTTTGCCCATGGGACGTGCCCGAGACGGAAAAACGGTAGAATTTGGTGATTCCAGGATCATTTGGAGAGCCGCTTTCCAGCAGTGAGGATAAGAAAGTATTACACGATAGAAGACCGTTATTCCCCTGGCTGTTTGGTGAGAGAAGCTGTGATGATCCTTAATGCTGTTTCTGCATTTACAGAAGGTATCATCTCGTTTCTTCACCTTTATTCAGCTTTAAGTCAACCCTGTGAACTTTAAATGATGCATTGAATTTTACGCCAAATTTTAGACCAAATTTTAGAATAGTTTCGGAGCGTTTCTAGATGTGTCCGCGCGGGCTTCCAGGTGGAAGCCCGGCGGCTATAAAAGTGGGAGAGAAAAGGTGGAAGCACGGGGAGGCGGTCACACACAGACAGATTACGACAGAGAGGGAGAGGAAAATAATAAACAGACCACTGACACCTTTTCTATACGGCAAACCCGCCAAATGGGTGCATCTGGTCCAAATAGACCCGTTCCACTTGCTCATGTCGCAATACGACATTGACTGCGCATTTTCTCTAAGTCAAATTCCATATGCCTTTGTCTTTCTTAAAAGAAAACCCAGCAGCTGTAAAACGTACACTTTCTAGGATATACAGTGGTAGTATTGTGCGGCACATACATTAGGACGCCGTCACAGTATTCACATCTGCTACCATTCGTTTTTGGACGACAAACTTTCAGCCTTTGAGACCACTGAGGGTATCCTCATCTACGACTCTCGTTGTTGACATAGGCTTTTTCTGCTCTCACAAAAAGTCCGTTAGGGCAAAATCATCGTCTGTCGGCCAGCTGTGCAGTTAGCGCACCTCATAAGTTTGTATTGCCCCTACACACCTGGTGCCAGCCTATCGCGCGGCGGTAACGGGGCGCTGTAAAGGGACGACGGGTGGGGAGGTCGCCGAAAAATCAAAATCTGTTGAGATCGTTCTTTTCATTGGGGCCTTGTTGCCGCGGGGCAGCAGCCTCCGGGGCGTGGGGCATGCCACCCTTCACGGTGCTGTACAAAACCGTGAAGGATCGGTACATGCATGCGCTTGCATTGGTTCCGCAGCATCCTTGTCGGCAGGCTTGCCAACGCGATGGTTGGATGTGCGCAGACGAAGGTTGCCGGGGGTTGCGGGTCATGGCCGAAAGAGGAGTGGCGGAAAGAGGGTAGTGTCAGAGGCGCTTCCGCAACATTATAAATATTACAACATTACAACGAGAGCCAAATGGTACAGGTACGCGAGTACGTACGGTACGTCTCATTGATGGAAGGCTGTACAGTACTTTCCTTCTCTCAGTCTGTACAGCAGTGCACAATTTTATTGCTCGAGAACTCGCGGTCCAGAAAGCAAGTACAGCACGGTGCACCATTGCGTCGGGCTGTGGGAGCAGTTCTGTCCTTGGTGGCAAGTAAATTACGGAAGGCACAAAAGCCCGAGTATGCTACTCTCTGCACTGTATTTGCTCTTAACCTCCGCTCTCGCTCTACCTCTCCTTCTCTCCGGTGCCTCCGGTGTCTCTATCGCTCCATATACATCACTATCTAGGAGAACAGCATGTCGCTCCTGCATTCAATTACCATTCTCGCTTACAATGGTCGACAATGCAATTGTCGGCTTTTCGCTACAGCTCGTAGACGTGAATTAAAACCCCATGCATGGGGATTGCTTTGCACCCTTTGGTCCTTTGCGCCCATTGCCTCGATTAATCAATTCGTACCTCATGCATCCAACTACAGTACTACTATCCCATTCAATCCTGCCATGCTCTGTATGCTGCAAACCTGTACACGTTGCACAAATTGTCACAACTGTACTGATCGTGATTGACGCTTTTCGTAATTGACCCGTTTTCATAATTGAGCCAGCTAGAAGGGTACTACAGTATACGGTAGATTCGGCGTGCGCGTGCGGGGCACACGTACGGCACACGTACGGCACACATACGGCTCAGAGTGCCGAACTCCCATCTACTGTACAACGTGTCGTTTTTATTTTTATAATATGGGTCGTCGTGTACAGCACCCTCAACAAAAAGTCCAAAATAAAAGGGGTTTTGTACGTAACAAAAGTCTCGAGATTATAATACAATATTATTGCATGCAAAGTTTGTGAAAATAGTCAAGACTGATAAGGTTGATCCTCACCTGCCGGGCCTCAGCATTTTGCCCGGTCGGTCTCGTTTATTTGATATACCGCCGCGCAGTTCAGTAACCCCAATTAAATGTCCGCCGTCGCCCGCCGGCGACTCTCGCCGGCTTACACGGCGACGGGGGAATAACCTTCAAGGACGATTTCGTCTTGCACCGCGTGCTTAGGTGTTTGTCATATTGGTCCCTATAGTCGGACCCGGCTTTGCCCCTCGCGGGCTATCCAGGTGTTGCACAGGCAGGGATTTCTCACACCCCTCCTCAACACCTGGTTCGTAAACGTTAGTAATCGAACTCAGCTACTTTCGACTACAATTCCGCAATTGCCAACTGTACCACGATCCCTGTTTTGATTTTTGGAGCCAATTTTTCAGGCGCCGGCAATGCGCAATTTTTCCTATTTGACTCGGCATTGCCCAGGAAATGTAAAATGACCAATATAATTTGCTCGAATCGCGGGTATAAGTAACATGAATTGTTGCCATCTTGCACCAAAAATGCCTTGACGGATATCCAGTTGAGGGGGTCAAAACCTGACTAAGAGGGTTGTTGCGGTGTGCTTGGCTGCCGTTAATCCCCGGAGCTCTTGGTAGGGGTCGCTGCATAAGCAATAAGACGGTTCTGAGACGACTGAAGACAGTAGTCTTTTGCTGCACGCGACACTCACCGACCCCGGTTGTTAACAGATTATTTTTGGCCTCAGTCGTTCCAAAGTTGCTTTGTCAACTGCTTTTGTTAGAAGGTCGGCAATTTGGTCGGTAGTTGGGACGTATTCAACAGAAATTTTTCCTTCAAATACCAGATTCTTGATGTGGTGAAACTTCACGTCAACATGCTTGCTCTTCGTCGAAATCTGTGTACAAGTCGCGAAGGAAAGCGCTGCAGTGTTGTCGGTGAATACGACGGTCCTCGACATTTCCATTTCTTCTTCGTAGGGGCAAACGTGCTGAAGTTCCGAGGCAAGTCTGCGCACCCAGACTAGTTCCCTCGCACAAGTAGACAGAGCGATATATTCTGCTTCAGCAGATGACAATGCCACTACGGTTTGGCGCTTACTCTTCCAGGACACCGGACTGCCATTAAAATTGATGATAAATCCCGTTGTGGACTGACGTGTGCTTCTGTCTCCGGCCCAGTCAGCGTCTGCGTACGCTTCGAGGGGATCTTTGGTCACAATGTTGCTAGAGAAGAAAATGCCTTTCGATCTTGTTACAGAAATGTATCTGAGAACTCTTCTGGCCATCTGCAAATGTTTTGCAGATGGTGCATGAAGATGCCTTGAGAGGAATCCCACGGCAAAAGAAATGTCTGGTCTAGTGCAAATCGCCAGATACAGTAGTTCTCCAATTACCGTGCGATATTTTGAATGTCCTTCCTTGTTCAGCAAGCGTTCGTCTTCGTCGCTTCTGTACGCCTCATATTTGTTTAAAGGGGTTGGGGTCCAAACCCCATTGGCTGCATGCGTACCATTTTTCCTGAGCATCTCTTCAACATATCGCTCTTGGGAAACAAAAATGCCAAGGGAGTTCCTCTTAATTTCCCCCCGATAAAGGACTTCAGTTCTCCAAAGAGCTTGACATCGAACTTTGTCTGCAGCTTGGTCTTCAATCGGTAAAGCATTGACATAGAGTTGCTGACGAACTGCATGTCATCTACAACAACGATGACGATGACAAATTCGTGCCCAGCTCGGTTGAGGAAAACGCGTTGATCTACTACCGATTGTTTGAAGTTCCATTCGATTAGTGTAGTTGCCAAAAGCGAACCCCATATCATGCCAGCTTGCTTTGTTCCATACATTGACTTCAGTAGACGAGCAACGTATCCGGGTTTTTCTTCAATGCCTGAAGAGTCTGTAGGCTGTTCAATGTATATCGGAATATCCATGGTGCCGTACAAGTAGGCGTTGCTTATGTCCCCTCCTTCGACGAAGAAGTTATTTGCGGCAGCGATTCCAAGGAGCATTCTGATTGCCTCATGACATGCCACTGGTGCGTACACGTTATTCGGATCGTAGTCAACACCAGGATCTTGGAGATTTCCTCTAACAACACACCTTGCTTTGTGGAGAAAAAGGCTTGAGTCTGCGTCAATGGGTTTGAGACGAAATACCCAAGTAAAAGGAATTGTGTGTATGTGAGACTGGGGGAGGACGTAGTCCCACGTACCCCTCCTTCGAAGAGCATTATATTCTCGATCTATAGCATCGCGCCACTGCTTGCAGCACAACGCTTCCTTGAAGTTTCTTGGAAGTCGATCATCCTTTTTGCTCTGGCGAGCAGAGAGTGCGTACGGAATTGTCGTTTCTAGTTGCCCTGCATAAAATTGGAAAGCTTGCATTAAAATTTCTTCAGCATAACTATTAGTGGCATTATGTCCGTCAATCGTGGTTTGCCGTGCGAGTCCATCCAACAAGCTTGAAATTCCGGGAAGTTCATTTGTGTTACAAGTTTTGAAGTCTTTTGCGCGAGTTATGACAACACGGTTACGCTCCGGTAGATATATGCGATACAGCTGTTCGTCTGACTTCATTCCTACGAAATGCCCATGTGCGGATCTCGCACTGAATTTGCGATTTCCCGCAGTATTGCTTTGGTAAAGAAAAGCGAACCCAGTTTGTCCAAAGCACGGGAAGTTCCAATTGACTCTTATTGATGGATCCCATGAGAGAATTGGGATATTCCTTCGATACGATCGGAAGCTAGTCTGTTTCGCAACCAGTTAGCGTGGTGCATAGCCTCTGCCCATACAGTTTGTGGAAGAACAGCGGAATGCAACAATACTCTGGTTCGGGTTCCCAACTCTTGCATGAACCTTTCGGCAGTGCCGTTACTTTTTGGAGCATAGGCAGGAGAGAACTCCATACCAATGCCACTGTGCATACAAAAAGTTTGGACTTCGGCAGCACTGTTCTCTCCGGCACCATCGAGGCGAATATTGATGAGACGTTGACCTGTAATGGCTTCTGATCTTTCTTTGTAATACTTGATACAGTCCATCAAGCCGTGCTTGTGCTTCAGAAAATACACATCTGTTTTTGCAGTAAAGTCGTCAACAAATCCAGCTGCATAATGTCGTCCTGAAATGGACGGGGTTGACATCTTTCCGGTGATGTCGATGTGTACCAGCTCCATAGCACGAGTCGTAATTCTCTGACTTCGTTTGATCGGACTTCTCTTAGCTTTTCCAACGGCACAGGGGACACAGATAATACTTTCAAGTATTGTCTGCGAAAAAGAAGGAATTTCGTCAAACATCTTTGACAGCTTCATATACCTTGATGAACTGGGGTGACCAGTTCGAGTGTGCCATTCCAGGGCCTTTTTCGTTTCTGTTTGATTCGAGCTGGAAGGACGTTGTAGGCAATTATTACAATGCACATCTTCCATCAGACGTGATTGTTGTGGTGGCAGTGAGTTGCTGCCTGCATCAAGGTCTCCTTCACTGATACGGTACAGGCCGTCTTTGTTAATTTCGACGTAGGAGATTTTCTTTCTTGTTGACCTGTCCGACAGGATGCATGTGCTGATGAAATTTCTTGCAGGAGGGTCCATTGTGAAGTTGATGTTAAAATGCCTTGTTAGGACGCCTACTGACAAAACGTTTGACTGAAAAAGAGGAGCGTGAAAGACTTCCATTTCAATACCGGTGCCAATTGGAACTATAACAGTTCCTTTACCCACAATGATGGACACTCCTGCAGCGGCTTGGACGTCAATTTTCTTGACTTTCTGGTATGTTAAGAATGCTTTTCGAGAGTGGTAAAAGTTGTGTGATCCTCCTGAGTCGATCAACATTGCGTTTGACTTGGTTTCGTTGCATGTGGCTACCGTGCTTCGAAACTTGATCCGAGCCATAAAACCATAGCAATGAGATGAATATTCATTTGGAGACGAGGCATTTTGTTCGGACAGAATCTGAGCATTTTTCACATTTGCTTCTGGGTTACTTTGAAGATCTTGTCGTCCGGGAGGCACCCTGTTTTCTATGCGTCTTGGTGTTGCGAAAGATGAATCCCAATTTGGTTGCCCTAAATTGTTTGATCGGTAACGAGAAGTAGGGTTGTATGATCTTTGATCGCCTCTCCATTGTGTGAAGCGACCTGCACCTCTTCCAACACGACCACGACCCCCTCTTCCCCGGAAAGGCGGCTTGCCTTGTCTCATCAATTTGTCTGCTCTGAAGAAACAATCCTTTGACAAATGGTTGCTGTTACCACAGACCCAGCATGCTTCCACGCCATTGCGACTAGAATGCGGTTTCGATATGCGGCTCTTCTCGAAACGTTGTCCAGATCCGAAATTCCTGTTTGTCTCCATTGCTGCCTTGGGCACAATGACATTACCTTGGGACGATTGCTTTGAGAATTTTCGAGATATTTCAGTTTGAACTGCATTTATCAACTCATCAAAACTCATGTTTGCTGATATCATCGCCAAAGGAGCAAAGTGTTCGGGCAGTGTTCTGATGATTTTTGAAGACTTTTCTTGTTCAGGGATGGCTTTGTCAAGGGAGGTGAGGCTTCCCAATATCTCATGGAACTTGTTCAAGTGTTCTTCGCAGTTCGATCCTTCCCTGAACTCCAAAGTCTCTAGCTCTCTCATGAGATTTAAGATAGTTTGTTCGTTGGAGGAAGTGTACAAACGAGCGATAGCCTCCCAAAGATCCTTGGCAGACGATTCCTCATTGTCTATGATTGTGCTTGTTTGAGCCATGGGTCCAACCTCTAGAGTTAGGACGATGGAACTCTTCGCTCGAATCATAGCTTTTGTCCATGCGCT
The DNA here is from genome assembly GCF_000350225.1 of Chondrus crispus. Lineage (NCBI taxonomy): Eukaryota > Rhodophyta > Florideophyceae > Gigartinales > Gigartinaceae > Chondrus > Chondrus crispus. The sequence goes on along the minus strand of NW_005178692.1, from coordinate 151,052 downwards.
TATTTGGCGAGAGGTCGCCTCGTCTCCTGGATGAGCTGTTAGTCCAAGTAGTTCGAAGTCGTCTTGCTGAAGGAGAGCCTTAAGGCGACGGCGCCAGTTCACGAAATTTTTCTTCCCTGAGAGCTTCGGGAGTCGGAAGATTTCTTTTCCGCTCATAGTTCTGGTGTACCTGATCCACCCAAAGGAAATGATTGCCTTCTTTTTGAGATCAGTAAAACGTTTGCGATTGCTACTATGTGAAAATAGTCAAGACTGATAAGGTTGATCCTCACCTGCCGGGCCTCAGCATTTTGCCCGGTCGGTCTCGTTTATTTGATATACCGCCGCGCAGTTCAGTAACCCCAATCAAATGTCCGCCGTCGCCCGCCGGCGACTCTCGTCGGCTTACACGGCGACGGGGGAATAACCTTCAAGGACGGTTTCGTCCTGCACCGCGTGCTTAGGTGTTTTTCATATTGGTCCCTATAGTCGGACCCGACTTTGCCCCTCGCGGGCTCTCCAGGTGTTGCACAGGCAGGGATTTCTCACAAAGTTTACCTGTTTACTTGTAACGTGCTGTCCAACAGAGCGGTGCAGTACATTTATTTGTGATCAAAATGTCACCGTGAAAAAAACACGACTATGGCGATCCGGTAGTGCATTGCTGCCTTTTGGCAACAATCAAGTCTATGTCCTCAAGTCCACAGTGTTGATGTCAATACTGTTGACAGTTCCACTCTGCTTCCAAAGGCATTCATCCCGTAACAGGTCAACAGTCTACACAACTTCAACACGGAGGGCAACATCTGGGGCACCTCCTCAAAGCCAGAGCCCATCATTGGGCCTTTTGCACACAAAGTCCTCCTGTTCCCAGGACCAGTCGCTTCCTTCTCTCCCGCTCGCTGCCGTGGTACCCTTCAAGGGTACATACTGTAACTTTTGCTCGCATCGTAGAAATTCACTCAGCGAGTTTCCACACTGTTGCCCGGATCATGGCCCTGGAATACCTGTGAAACGGCTCGCGCTTGTCAGGCATAAACCCCAATACAGTACCCTTGGTATTGCAAACAGGCCCATATTCATGCTCTCTTCCTGGCATTTTTCGCTCCAACTCTGGATCTCAGGCTGCCAACACACGTACGGTAAGTCCAAATCGGTGCGCCCCACCTGTTCAGTTTACCTTGCGCACACCTCACTCACTCAAAAGTCGGACATGCCCGTGCCGTACAGAAAATCTAATCAAATGTGAGTCAAAAGCCTCATCCTACACCAATCTGCCATACCGCACAACTTTTTATTGCTACAGGTAGTAAAGTTACTAGATGTCGCAGTGTGATCCTAATCTTGGAGTGTCATTGTGGCCCCCACCAGCGAAAGGACCGTAATGTTTGCGTACAGTTACCCGTCTCCGTCTTGTTGCCGTCTTTTTGCCAAGACTGCGGTTTTGCGCCCTCGACCTCAATTTGTTCATCCCGTTACGGAAAACTATCAAACGCGGTGCCGTAGTTGAGCTACGCAATCTACGAAGAGCATCAATATCCTCTCGTATGATTCAGTGCTTTGCTGTACTGATACGAGGCACTCGGTTGCCAGGTGGCGAGCTGGACACGCGTACCATGGGGCGGAGCGCATCCGTATACCGCCGAAGGACGGGCAAGCGAAAAGCGGGAAGGAGGGAGCGAGACAGCACGCGCGGGGAATTGGGGGTGCCAGCCACCGGGGAGACGAAGGGAAACCATAGGACGCACGGGGCTCGGGCTGGGGCAGAAAGACCGCGCAGGTCACCGGCCGAGGGGGCGAAAGGAAAATGGCACGAGGAGGTGGCTACCGGTGGGGCAAGGGGAAGCCGGATCGAAAGGGGAAATTACGGGAGGGAGGGTTGGGGATAGCCGACTCATCCCGAGAAACGTGTACTTAAGAAGCCATCCCCGAAGATAGGAAGGGGGAGGCAGCAGACTGGCAAGGAGTAAAAAAGTCGGGTGGATTCCCGTCATTACAGGTCGTTCGGTGCCCCGCGGCAGAATTGCCGCAACATTACAAGCTTGTAAGTGATCGTGGTGCTGTTCGATCAGTCTGCCTGGACTGGCAAAGGCAAGGAACAAGGGGCGTGTCTCTACGATGAGGCGCACCTTTGATGATGAGGCCGAAGATGGCCGGCGTCCTTCCGGTCCGTCGGATTTGGGCCGGGAAGGAGTTGATACTATAAGCCCTGTGACAAACACGACCCGAAGCCGTGATTCGCATCTCACCCCCGAGACTCCGCAGCGGTCACATTCGTTGACCTCTCAACGCATTCGTCGTAGCCCTGAGGAGTCCGGCGCCGGTATTGAGGCTGGAGCGCAAGAAGTGGACTCTCATGTTCTGAGCGTTGTAGCTGGTATGAAGGAGATGATGGGGGACGTGCTGAAAGCCATGGAGAAGAACGCACAGACTATCGTGCTCGTTGGTGGTCTGGTCTCCTCGGCATCCGAGGCGATAGATTCTCTCCCGTCCAAGCTATCAGAAATGATCAGGGCCACAGCTGCTCCAAAACCGAACGTCAAATGTGCCTCGAGTCCGGATGCTGAAGAACTATTGGCCAGATCCGCGAGAGGCGACCTCGATGTACGACAAAACGCCAAAGCAGAAGAGGTTCAGGAATTTCATTCTCTCCACACGGCCTATGAGATATATAGCAAATCCCTTGACACGGTGACGATATCAAAGCCTAGTGACACTCGTTTTTCGCTGCAAGAAAAGCCTGGAAAAGGCTGTGCAAAGATTTTCCTGTACGCGACGGATCACACCGCCGTCTTCTTACTTGTGCTTTTTCGGGCACTGCACTTGCCATTTTCGAAGATATTGCGTCTTCGAATTTAGAGGCAGATGCCAAAGGCCTATGGGAACGTGCGCAGGAGCGTCTGTGCAATGCTAGCCACCAAAGGTGCTTGCGGATCGACTTTGATACGATGGCTTGGGAAGAAAGCCACGAGAACACATCACAGTTCGCACAACGGCTTCGCGCCGCCGCCGTGGCGCTTCCAGAGGATGTCACCGACGAGCGGCTGCTCGACCGCTTCACGCAGTCCTTGAGTGGACGATTACGATATCATGCACTCGCTGTGCAAGGATCCTTTGATGATGCCGCTAGTCGCGTGGCCATGATGAGCCGGACGAAAGGGAACATTCCGAGGGAATCCAGATTCAGATCTGAGCGCGTCCGGCCAATCGCAGATGGAATTGACCCAATACCAGAGCCAAAGACGGAGGGTATGGCCCCGAATGTGGTACAACAGTAGGGACGCTAAACCGTAAACAGAAAAGGACAGGCTGTACCTAAAATGACGGAGCTTGGGGTACCGCTACACTGGAGCGTCAGGTAGAATAATCCGGAACGGTAGGAAGCACAAGACAAGGGAGGTACACCGCACTGGACACGCGCAGTCGTACTGGGGTGTAGAGCAGTACGACCGGTGGCGAGCTGGAAACCTGAGCGACTTACTTAACCGTACGGTAAAGGACTAGGGTAGGAAGTAAAGGGAGGCGTGCTTGCCTCGGTTTACCTCCAGCCCGGTGCCCCCTATTTTATACCCCCTAGTAGGGCGGTGGCACCGGACGGACTACAGTAGCTGTACATACTGTAGCCAGCTTACTGTAGCTTACGGTAACTAAAAATGACTACGGTACTAACCCACTGATCGTTCGCGCACCACGTGTACACCTGCACTAGCTGGTGCCACTAACTGCACGTGGAATCCCACGTGGCCACATCTACACGTGCTGGCCACGTATGCACCGTATCAGTTAACATCTTACTACTCTACTTGGCGAGGCCTCTGGTGCCCGCCTAGTACAGTAGCGCCACTTGGCAATTGTACCACAGACCCCCCTTCTTAAGTGACGGCACGTCCTCGTGCCGACCGGTCGGGTTCCGTATCTCCACTGCCAGCCGTCCCGACGACCGTGCTTGGCACGTCTATTCCGTTATCGGTATCTGCTGCCGCCTTCCTGGCCGACGACCGCACCGCGTTGACTTCTTTCGTAATGGGCAAGCGCCGGGGCCCCGGTCGGGCAGCTCGGCGGTCTTTCGCTCGGCTATATAAGCCGGGCGAGGATTCCCATGCGGTCAAGACTCTGGCTCCCCCATGCGATCGACCGTCACCCGTACTAACCTCATCTCTTCCCAACCAGACGGTACGAGCTACTTCCACGACTTCTTCTGTCCCTATTATCTCACCGATGTCGGAACAGGTGAATAACCCGACGGTGCCGGCGGTGGATCTGCCGGCGGTACGGTCGAGGGCTGAGGCGACACCGCCCCGCTCTCCCCTACTGAGACTGCTGCGGAGTATCACTGTACCGCGTCTCCCGTCTCTCGCCCGAGCGGTAAGTCGGTTGAGAGAAGCAACGGTAACACCGGCCTCTCCTGACCCGCTCGGGAGAGCGGACCGTTCAACGGTGATCAGAAGGCCCCGGAGGAACCGCGGTGTGCGAGCCAATCGATCAAGGAGTCTACGAGAGACGGCCCGCCGCGCGTTTCCTGGTCAAGAACTCGACCACCGCTAGCGGCGCACGGGACGGCCATCTGCCGCTCCGGAGCCCCCGCTAACTGTCCCGGAATACAGCAAGCTTGCCCATCGGTACCTCGACGCGGCGCGCTTTGCGACGATCCCCGTTCAACGTGGGGCCCGCAGCCGGTCGGCGAAACGTCACGGGGGTCAGCGGACCCAAGGCGAGGCCTGGATCGACCGCTGGCGCCATTCGTCGTGTCGGGTTTTGGGTTCCGACCCGGGGAGTGACATCATGTATGTCCGCTGCCCCGAGGAGGTGGCGTACCACAAGGCCCTGTTGCCGTTGCTCGCCCGGTTCGGCCGGGCGGACCAAGCGGTCCCCCATGCTCGGTTGGTGGCCTTCCCCCGCCCGCTATGGGGTTGGTACAGCGTCGCCAACCGTCGCCGGTGGGGCGAGGACGCCGCATGGGAGAGCCGCCTCCGTTGGCGAAGTACGGATTTCTTCTTCCACCTCTGGCACTGCACGGAATTCTTCTCCGTGCCAGTCCAAGCGCGGTCGAAGCTCTATCCGCACCTGCCCACCGACTGGTCCGATTTTGAGGCGCCCGAGCACCTCTGCGTGCCGACGCCCAGTGTGATGGCGTACGTCGCCTCACGGTGGTTGTAGGGCTCTCGGACCGCAGTGGATAACCAGCAGCGAGCGCTGGTCCGTGCCATCCCGCTGTAGGAGTGGGCAGCTCTCGTGCTCCACTGCTTCCTCCGTGCGGTGTGTGAGGGGATGCCGTTCTTCACGCGCTGTCCCGACCCGCGTCTGGACGCGCGCCGGCATCACCCCTGCCCGGGCGTGCTGTTCCGCCTGCAACTGTCTTTGGTTTCATTGATCCGATCGGTCGGGATAGCCGCGTTGGTCGAAGGTTCCCCATTCGATGCCGACTACACCAACCAGCTCTTGGAATTCACCCTTCACCGGCCGTGGAGGGACGACACAGACTTTATCTTGTACGATTACCGTACCGGAGTCATCCGTCACATGCCTCGGCGTGGGGAGGAAGAACTGGAGGGTCCTCATGAAGACCCCGACCAGTCGGTCATACCGGGTTCACCAGGACTCCCTCTCGAGGAGGCCCCCACGGCGACACCCGCTCAAGCGGAGCTGCCGGGGGTAGCGTACCTCCACGGACTTGAAAGGGAGTGGGGCTCAATGGGTCCCGCTCCCCCGCAGGAGACCTTACGGAATTTACCCCAGCCCCCCACCTCGGTGGTAGTCGAGGCGTGCCCCCTTGGGTCGGCCTACGGGGCCACGGAGGTCGACGAAGAAATGGAGAGGCCCTTGCCGCCCCCGCTGGGCTCGGTGGAGGTCGTCGAGATTGCCTACGAGACTCCCTTGGGGGCTGGTGAGGCTCCCAGGTTACCACTCGCCGGGGTGACCGGGCCGGAATCTCCGTCTTGGAAGACAGAGGCTCCGCCGCCTTCGCCGGATAGCCGTCCTCCGCTCCGGCCCCCGCCGGTTCGCAGCGTGGCGGCGGCGTTGGCGCCGTACTTGGGTTCCTCGAGCGACAGTTCCTCGGCTGCGTGGACCTCCCGACTTAGGGTCGGAGCGCGCACGCCCATGCACGACCGCTGGGCCAGCGCGGGGCCTCTGCCAGCGCGCTCACCCTTGTCGAGGGAGGACCGGGATCCGAAAAGGTTTGCACCGGTCGTGGGCGGGGCGGAGCCTCCGCCGGCCGCCTCGTCCTCTTCCGCGACGAGCGAGAATCCGATACGAACAGGGGTTTCCGGTAGATCGGTTTCTAGTGCAAAGATCGTTCTTTTCTTTAGTTATGTTATAAGCCCACCAAAACGTTACAAAACTATTCCGCAGTCGTTGAAGACACTAGACAATAAGTAATGGGAGCTCCTTAGGGGTTCTGCAAGTATCTTAGCGTCTTCTGTTTGCATTTTGACCCTGGGAGGTCTCTTGGTGCTCTTGTAGCCCTCCCCGTGACTGTCACGCCATCACGGTACCCGATAAATATTTTATATATTCGTTGGTCTCAAGCTCAGGAACTTGCACTTGGAGTCCGTGACGAAGAGTACCACCCCAGCTCGGAGCCTCACTCAATCCGCCACGCCTCCCACACACCCGCCGGCCATTGTTCGCCGTTGCCATCAGATTCCCCCCGCGACGTTGACTCCCGCGCACGTCACCTTGCCTCTATGCAACCGCCAGCACACCCCCTTTTTGCCGGCCTCCTGCGAGTCCACGGGCCACAATTAGCCGGCACTATCACCGATGTACAACCCGTTTCCGTCGCCCGCCAAGCTGTACGCCATCTTAGAATTGCGCTGCCCATGCTATCCCTCTGAGTTCATTTTGAGCACCTCCTCCCCGCCTCTGACGCCCTCGTTCCGCTTCTCCTGCTGTGCGGCGATCGCGACCAGCTCCAGCGCGACCCATTGCACGACACTGTCCGCCGCGCAACTGTACACGTCGTCCCTTGTGGGCACGAACGCAAAGGTGGTGAGGTTGCAGTAGTGCACGTAGGCGGCGCTGCGGCCGGCAGCACGCGTGCGGGGAGTCGCCGAGGCGGACGTCGCTGACGCCTCACAAGCCCATGATGCCGGCCTTGTTTCCCGTGCCGATGTGGGTGCCGGCCGGGTGCCACTCGGCGGCCGTGATCCGCTTCTGGTGGACGTGGCGTACGCAGCGCACGACACGGGCGTCGAACTGGCGGCCGCGCAGCGCGACGCTATGTGCATGAAGTTCATTCCTATCACTCCTTTTCGCTTCTTCTATCTCGAACTTGCCTTCTCTTATTGATTCAGAGAATGCTTTACTTCCTCTATCTTGGCATCAAGCTGCTTCTCTGTCGCATGCTGTGCACACCCAGAGTTTTAACAATCACTGTCGTCAGAGTTTTCCATCATTAATTCGTTGGAGTGTCCAAGGAGGAGCTCCAGAAGCTCCTCTTTGGACACTCCAGCGACTTCGAGCTGATCTTGAAGAACTTCTCCTCATTCCTCACAACTTGCACATCGCTCCCCACGCCCCCATTCCTAAGCATCATCTGGATTTCCTTCTCACGCTCCTCAAACATCTTGAAGCCCTCCTCGACAGCGCTCATATTCCTCCTATCTGTCTCTGCGGTTCCCTTCGCAAAGTTTAACACCTCCTTCTCGCAATTCTTGCCAACTACCCGCGCCCACTTGGCGCTGACCTTCTGCGACGCGATCTTATACGCCTGCTCGCGTTCCAGCTTGCCTCTGACAAGCTCGTGCAGCGGCAGGGCCAGGGCCTTCTCCCGCCCTCAATCATGCGCGGGAGCTTCTTCCTGAGCTGCTCTAGCCGCGTCATGCGGTCCCCATCCCTCGCCACCGCGTTCCCGCCGCCCGGCACATGCAGCATGTGCTCCATCATGTCGCCCTGTCCTGCCCTTCGCGGTGCGGCACGGGCAGCGGCCTCTCCACGCCCGCCGACACCACTTGGCACGCCAGCCGTTGCACTGCGCGAGAGCATTGCCCAATGGGACGTGCCGTGGGCAAGGGGTGGCGGCGTCGGCAGGGCGTTGCTCCCCTGCCGAAGATTTTTCCAGCCTTGTCTCGGCATCATTGCTGTAGGGCTTATTCTCGATAGATTCCAGCGAAGACTGCAGATTGGTCTTGAAATTAGGCGCGAAAGACTGGTATGCCCCGGACCTTAGTCAGCCACTGCGCGGGGCGCATGCTTCTGCTGCTTGTCGTAGCAGTATTCCACGGCGGTCCGCATTCGGACTTCGGCGTCGGTTCCCATGCCACGCTCCAGCTCTGATTCAGAGTCCCAACGCGGTTCTGTGCGGCGTGGAAGAAGCTCTCGCAATCGCAATGCAATCAGCAAGTCAAAGTCCTCTGCTCCAATGAGGCGTAATGCGCTTGCGAATGAAGCGGGGACGTACAAACCACCGGTGGAGTGCTGCGCACAGCGATGTGGCCAGATCATTCCATTTCAGCAGTCGAGGGGCCTCCGTCGTTCCTTTTGCGCCGGCAAAACTCAAGTTCACCGGAAACGACTTCTCATCGGACTCGTGGCCGATCGAAATGCGCTTGACGACCGAGATTCTGATAGTGGATCGAGCAGCAAGAACAAGCCTGTTTTTCAGTACCATGGGATCGTAGTCTGTCGTTCATACATGCGCAGTGTAACAACAGCGTCGCCGGACTTACTTAATAGTGTGCTTGGTACTCCGCATGCGCCGTCTTCACCGTATGCCAATAGGCGCGCAAGATCTTTGGATGGCAGCAAGCACACCCTTGTTGCTGCGTATCTTCTCGGAGTGAAATCTAGAGACGCTGACAACAGTCCGGAGCGCGATGTTTTCCATCTCCCACAACGCAACAAAATAGAGGTGTGGGAAGACTACTGTGAACAGGAGAGGGCGCTTGGTCGCCTCCCATGCGGTTACACGCACTTTGTGCGGACCTGGAAGGAGGTTGCACCTGAGATCAAGACGAGACGACTGCACGGGTTTGCTAGGTGTGATACATGCGTCGAGTTTGACGAAGACTTGGATGGACCTCTGACCACGGAGCAAAGAGAGGATACGCTGCGGAGACGGTCCGAGCATATCCAGTTCGTACGTGCAAGTCGTGCCATGTACTACGCGACAAGAGACGAAGCGCAGCTCCGCCCTGACAGGACGATTTCCTTGATTGTAGACGGCGCTGATCAAGTGAAGTACGCATTGCCACATTTTGCGAGCAAATCAAAGGCTTCTTCAATTGGGCTGGGTATTCCCATACATCTCATTGGTGTACTGAACCACGGAGGGAAGTCAGCTGGTGCCGGAGCATTTTTGTTCACTGCGGAGGACTACAATCTAACTGGATCCAACCTTGTAGTCGAGGTGATTCACAGAGTTATTACGTCCGAGAGTAACCGATTACAAGCCTTGGATCTCATATTACCGCCCGTGCTCTTTGTTCAACTCGACAACTGCACCCGCGAGAACAAAAACTCGTTCACTCATGGGTATTTTGAGCTGCTTGTCGTTCGAGGAGTATTCAAAAAAGTGGTGGCACGTTATCTGCCTAAAGGTCACACTCATGAGGACATTGATCAGATGTTTTCTAGGACTGGGGCCGGCATCCGTGATAAGAACATATGCACTATTCCTGAATTACATGCCGCGCTTGGGGAGAGCTTCACTCCGCAGCCGATCATATCACATATTGACTCAACTATCAACACGAAAGCTCTGTTCGAGGTTAATAGGCTTCTTCGACCGTCCTCAGAGCTCAGTGGATTTACTGTGTACCACGAGTTCTCATTCACAGTTGACGCAGCAGGTGCCTCTACGTGTGAGGTCAAGCTTTGGCCAATTTCGCAGAGTTCCGTGTCTCTACTGTCTTCTGGGCTGCCGGGGGGGTTTCTGCGCCCAGGCTTAAGTTTGGACCTACGAAAAATGACAATTCCTCCTCTTGTACGCAAGAAGAGCACTACAGAAGACGCGCACAGGATGACGCGACGCATTCAGGCAGTTGAACGTCGGATCGGGTCCCAGGCGAGCATGGAAGCTCTTAGAACTCTCATCGCAAGACTGACACTTGGTGGCGAAGTTCCATGCGCTTGGAACCAAAGCACTTGTCCAGAGATGAACGGGCATTACACACGCGATGCGGTATACATGAGAGAACGGCTGCCTGATGGGCGATGCAGAGAGTCGCTCTCGCCAGGCTCTGAAGATGAGGAGCCTGACTTCGACATGGATGAGATACCGATCGCGGGCGTGGAGTACAATGTGGGAGATCTTGTTGTGGTCCGACCGCACGTCACCCAGCTCAAGTTCGGGAGATTCTGGATTGGAGCGATAGTGAAGCGGAAAAAGAGCAATCCTGTTCCTGGGCAAGAGCAACGCATCGCGGTGTTGTGCGTCCAATGGATGGAACCCGAAAATGGAGTCGCAGAGCTGACAGCTAAATTTCGCCCTGCGGTTGGCGATGCTGACGAAATCTATGTCGATTCCGTTCTCTGCAAATTTCCTAAGCTTCTTCGGAGCGGGCAGCTCCCAGTGAAAGTACAAAAAGAAATATCGAGGACGTTAGTCACGTGTGAATCTCGAGATGCTGGTGGCTAGATCAGCAAGCGAGGATAGAAAGTATTCGGCAGCGCGCTCATGGATTAAAAATGACGGACCAAGGCTTTCGCGGAGATTTAGTGCAGTTTATGAATATTCAGACTCTGCACACGGCGTTATAACGCCGTCGATGGCGGTTATTTGATTTGCGGATGATAGTTACAACGGTTTGTGGGAGGAAGAGACGGATTTCTATGACGAAAATGGTGCCCGGAGCTCCGAAGTTGACTATGAGTTGGAGAGAAATAAAAAGGGAGATTTCATGTCGTTATCTTCAAATCCAGTTCCATGTTGTTGTTATATGCACACCTCGCTCAGCACATTAGTCCTGCTTGAACTGTCTCCATGCGTCAACATCTGTCAGTTCACGGCAAACTATAAACGGGTGACAGAGATGTTGTATATCCCCAGCAATCGCATACAAACTTCCCGTGAGAGGGAACGAACAAATACCCCTATGAATAATACATGGAATCCTGCTTAGGTAGGCCATATCAGTCCTCATCTTCAAACTCAAACTCAGCTGGGTTGGAAAGCCTCACTTGGACGTCTGGAAACCTTTTCTTCAGCGCCATTCGCCTTGCTACGAGGGCATCCATCAGCAATCTGAAAACGCTCAAACGCCTCTAAATCATCATGAGAGGGTCGCGGCGCAGAATGGAGGAAGGCGAGGCGGAAAAACTGGTCGCCAAGCTCAAGCGAATGTATGGGTGCTCGGGGACGCCGTCACGGGCAAATCACGCATTGGAAGGCGACCAGGGAATGACGATAGCGGCGGAAACGCACCAAGTGCGGAGACGGGGACGGAAGGCTTGGAAATTGAATATGAAAAGTAAAGAGGGGCTAGGAAGGGGGAAGGGTGAAAGATTAAATATATGGCTCCCAGAGTTCTGTGTACAATGCTCCACTCCAACTTTCTCGAACTCAACTTTCACATTTTTTGGCTCGCGAAGATCCCTCCCAGACGCATGAGCCGAATCCTGTCCACTGTTTACATTTCTTCGCTCGGAATCCACGCTGCCGTTGTTTCGATTGACGAAGACTGAACCCACTGTCAGCAAGCACCCGATAATGCTTATTCAGGTCATAAGAGGTCCAAATATATTTGTTGGCAGAAGGAAATCGTAAAACTTCGGAAAAAAACAACACTGTCATAACTCTCAGATCGCTGTAAGTAAGGGTATGATATCCCGAAATGTCGATATTCTTTGCCTTGGCTAATATTTTTGCCTCTTCCAAACACCGAGTATCGTTTATTCGTTCTTTGCTGACAGTGTTATGGGGATAGGGATATGAGCTGATGAACACGTCAACTTCTCTACGTGGCGACGGTCACGTGGTGATCAGCGTCGGCTAGGCTGTACTGGCCTGCTTCGCATGAAGCAGGCCAACTCAGCCTAGCCGAGTCATCTCACTGTGCTGATGGCACTGGATCCTTTACAACATCGAGTGAGGACGCATCGCTCAGCAGCTCGCTTGCAGAGGACTACGATCAGAAGCAATCTGCTAGATTTATCGCACATCTGCTCGAAGTCGGCGAAATGGAAAGCCCGCCGGCCGGTGATCGTCATGAGGCCGAGAGCGCAATGTCTTTCGCCGACATGTTTGACGGCTTCGTGCACGTTGACCCGGCGAGGTGTGTGCCCGGTGCACGCATTCGCGCTGTCTCCAAATCTCGTGTACGTGCGCTCGCCCACAGCATCTCAACTCTGTCTTTTGTGTCAGCTTCCGCGGCCCTGACTGTGTACAAGGCGCTGACGTCGGATCTCATTCAAGCCGGCAAGGCCGTTGACGACCCAACCGCCGAGCGCGCAATCCAAGAGGGGGAAAAGACGGGAAATGTGTGGTATGGTGTGTGCGATGGCGCCGCGTTGCTCGAAGCCCTGGTTATGCTGGCAGAGGAGGCTCCCACTCCACAAGATCGGAAGGACTTCAAGGAGATGCGGCCACAAGCCCGCCTGCTCCGAACGTGCAGCAGGCATTCCATGGTTATGCTGGGCACGATGCTTAATGCCGCGTCATCCAATCGCGTGAAGCTCACCTACGCGGATATGCTTGCGGCTGGCAAGCACCTTCTCGACCAAGTCAGGGCTGTAGATGGAGAGTTACACCTCGTGCGACGGGCCATGGACATGTATCATTCTCTTGCCAGTAATGGCCGCAGAAAGGATGCAGCAGCCTATGCCCGCGTTTCGAACAATTCCAAGTTTGCCTCTTCTCCCGCTCAGGGATTTGAATCTGAGAACACATTTCGGCAGCGCCTGCAGATTGCACGGAAGTTTCATTGGCCGGCGCTCCACCTCATGCAGAGCGTGATGACGGAGATCGGATACGAAAATCTCTGGACGTCTTCAAACACGAAGGCAACTGGGATTCACAAGCTGACTAGCCTACAACAAAAGAGATTGATTACGCGCGTGAAATTTCTCAAGAAAGATACCGGGGCGGTGACAAAATCACAGGTGGATGCTGCTAGCTTTGCCATGACCGTAACGTCCACGCATATTTCTCGGCTACTCGGCTATCTGGGCTACAATGTCTACGTAAACGATGATGCTGGCCTCGAGGCAGTGGACGAGAACTGTACAGTACCAGAGAAAACCCCGACGGGTGAATTTCGTCGGGAGCTGCTGCATATGGTGAACACTGGCGCGGCAGACAAATTGATTGCAGAGCAGATTTCAGACCAGGGAACAGCTGCTGACACCTCCCACATGATCCCGCCCGCACTCCTGCAGGCGGCACGGGCGGGGGGGGAGGACAGCGCGACAAGATGCCGCATAGCTGAGGGAAGGAATAACGTCGCTCAGGTGTCTCGAAACGGGGTCGCAGAAAAAAATGAAATGGGCGACAGCGAAACCGGTGGTCCTGCACCGGTTCAGCCAGAATTATCTGATGGGGAAGGCCCCCTTTCTGATTACGATGTTCAGTGTGCTCCACATACGCCGGGATTACCCAATGATCCAAACACTCCAGGCTCACCCACGGCTCTACAGATGCCCCTACCGAAAGGGAAGCAGGTGCTCAACCTCGAAGCATCCGCTGTAGCAAGAGAAAAGCTCTCTTGCATGAATATCGAAATGTTCCGCGAGTCGTTCGAATTATTCTCATCAAAATCGTACTTTGGAGATCATGTTAGAGGCAGAGCAATGCTCGTCATTGTCGATCTACCCTATAATATTGGCGTATCAAAGGGCACTAGAGACTTTATTAGCGCGGAAGATGTGAAGCGAGTCGTAACTCATGCAGCAGAGGCCTGTGCAACGCGTGGGAATATACTGCTTTTCTGTTCATGGCAGACCTATGTCCTAATTGTGACAACGCTACAGAGCATGGGCTCGAGTTGTCCGGTTTACTTCAACATAATACCAATTACCATCGAAAGGGAAGTAGTGCTTCGGCGACGAGCGCCTGGGAAGATGATGAGACCGGATAACGGACAGGAACTGGTTCTTGTGCTCTACAAAAGCATCGATCGATTTACGCATTTGGACCAGCCCTATTCATATCTTAAACATACGACGCGAGCTCGAACAGTGAATATTATCGACCATGTCCGTCCGTTTTCGGGTAAGTTCCTGTGGAATTCCTATTTTGAGGGATACCTCGATACGGACGACGTCTACAGCACTCAGACCTCTGGGCTCCGTGCGCCGCGCGGCTCGCGGCGCCGTAAGCAAATTCGTCCTGAGCAGAAGTCGATAGACCTCCTGAAAGACTTGGGTCTTGCGTACTGCAAGCCCGGCGGGCTCTGGTACGACTGCATGTGCGGAACAGGTACAGCCGGGATTGCTGCGCTTGAACTCGGATCTCCTGCTGTAATGACGGACATTGACTTCGACTGTATTGACGCATCCGCACCGCTGCTTTTGCAGCTTCTAGAGAAACGTAAGATGATGCAAGGAGCGAAGAAACATCTCCAGCGTCGCAAAAACACGTTGCCGGAGTCTTCCTCCGACGAAGGACCTGACAAAGCCGAGGTCTCATCCCATTTAGGATCCGTTTCTGAACAAGAGAGCCACGCTGGTGATGACGACATGATAAATGCGAGCGAAATCGATGCAAATGTTGAGCCAGGCAGCGGTGAAGGAGCAAGGAGCGCAATTCGTGATGGCTGCGATATAATAAAAATCGGCAAAGACGACGAAAGGGAAGAGGCGGAGCCGCCTACGAAGAAGCAAAAGATGGAGATTGCCGGCGGCGATGCTGACACGGATCAGCAACTTCTGCAGCTACTTGATCAAATGTCTTCGAGCAGAAATTTGCCATTGATGCGCAAGAGGAGGGGTCGGAGGATGACAGCTGCCAGAGGGTTTAGATGCGCAGCAGCCTCCATCTGCGCAGTTCTCAGTGATGATGAGCTGACGTTTGACATGAAATGCGGGAACATGGCGTGCGCGAGTGATGCGAATGGCGGTGGACGTCTGCATGATATGTGTGCAGGGAAGGTATGGATGAGCACTGCGGCAAAGAAGCTGGATTTGTGGAGCGAGCCGGCGAATGGCGAGCCGGGATACTGCTCCCTCACATGCTGGAAGATGGTAGCGAGATCAGCCCGCATGTAAAAGTTTCTTCCTGGCCTCTTTAGGTAGTGCAGGATGTTTTTTGTCTGAAGTCCTTGACATCTGTCAATGGTCCGCTTTGACAACGAAGAATAAATCACGACTTAGTGCACTCAGTAAGCACAGCTCTGCTGTTAATTTTCTCAGCTCTCAGTTAGGTCCCTACTGCGTTGCAGCAGAATAGTAAGAAGACGTGCAAGAGGAGCGGAACGGGGACAACACCGACGACCTCGGTAGTAGATTACAAGCAAGAAACGAGGTTCAAAAATGAAAACGATGAGGAAGCAAAGACAACGACGCACAGGAAGGAAACGAAAGCGGATGTCAGACGCGATGATGCTGAGGACGAGAGTGAGATGACGACATGGTACGGATGAATCTGGTGGCAAAGGCATTCTTCGGAGCAGGGGGTACTGACAAGCCAGACTTTGATGCGATGAAGGATGGTGAAATCGGACGGACTCTGCCCCAAGGCTGTGGACTTGGGCGCAGAAGTGCTGCCAGGGTGGGGCAGCTGGGAGGGGGTCAGGATGAAGAAGCGTCGCAAGAACGGGCAGGCTGAAAGCGCGTTTGCCCGGGCCTCTCGCGAGCGCTTGGCCACGGGTCGATATAAATACATACACAACATCTAACTCTCGAGGGCAAAAAACCTTACTAGCTGCTTCCGCCACCGCCACCACCAGCACTGCTGCCATCTCCAAAAGCGAAATAACTGCCATCAGCCCCCGACCGCCGCGCCTCAGCGACAGCAGCCGTATCCAACCGCGTCAATCCAGTACTTGTAGTCATGGGCGTTTGATCGCGTCGATGTGAGTTCCAGCCGTTCATCATGTCGAGTGTGATAAAATCGCTGTAAAAATGATGAGCCCTTCGCATGCGAAAGTTATACTCCGGTTCATAAACATCTCAGCCACTGGGTTGACCGTTATTCGTTCGGGCCTCGACTGTTTTCGGCTCCAGGACCGCTCTGTCGAGATAGGGAAGTGGCGCAGGTGGGTGCAGATACGATCGGTGACGACAGCGATGAGGGAAATGTGGATGTGGCAACCGGTGATGGAATGGAAGAGGCAATAAAGACGACGACCGGACAAGAGACTAGCAAAGACGACGTCCAGTACGTAAGGTTCGCGCTGCAATGTACAGTATTTAGTTGAAATTTTCATATTAAATATACACTCACCGGCTACCGTGATGGCGTGACAGTCACAGAGAGGGCTACAAGAGCACCAAGAGACCTCCCTGGGTCAAAATGCAAGCAGAAGACGCTAAAATACTTGCAGAACCCCTAAGGGGCTCCCATTACTTATTGTCTAGTGTTTTCAATGACTGCGGAATGGTTAAGCAACTTTTAGTGGGCTTATAACATAACTAAAGAAAAGAACGATCTTTGCACTAGAAACCGATCTACCAGAAACCCCTGTTTACGGTCCCGGCCAGCAGCGGGCGGGTCACCACAGCCCATGCCGCCATCATCCGCTGGGTTTCGTCCCGAGGCGGAAGCAGGTGCCTTCGCGGTTCTACAGTACGCATGTTCGTACGAGAACCTCGAGGTGCCTTCAACCGTGACGGATGCGCTCGTGGCCGCTCGCTCGTGGATCCACGGCTTGCGCCAACGTGACGCAGAGCTTGCCGAGGCGCGCCGTCAGCTCTCCATTTTGGAGAGCGAGGCCGCAGAGGGTGCGGCCCTCGTCTGAACGGCTGCGTCAACAATTGACGAGCTCGGTCGAGTCTTCTCCGGGCGCCGCAGGCGCAGGGCTGAGATGCCACCTGCGCCGGGTTTCACCAACCGGTCTTCTGGGGCGAGCATGGCGGGGCGCCCCGACGGTTTGGCCGAGGGCGTCCGCTCGCCCAAACGCGCGAGACTCCGTGACGGTGGTTCCCAACCTGATAGTACCACAATTAAACATCTGCCTTCTCCGTCTCGCCTCTCCTTGCCTGCGCGGACCTCCTTGAGGGGAGGCCTCATCGCCCCGCTAAGCGGTGCCAGCGTGTACGCGGGAGTAGGCGCAGCTCCGGTGGTCGGTATGCGCAGTGCGGCCCTTCCCCGGTCCGGTGCAGCTCCGTTTTCCTTCGCAGAAAATCGCCCTTTTCCTTAGTAAATTATGCTCGATTTTCCGTTCGGGGGGTAGTCCTGGCCTCAAAACCGGCGTTTTCGTAGTAAAACGTGCCTGGGTTTTCCGTTCGGCGGGTGGCTTTTTGCCTTTTTGACGAGCTCCCATTGGCTATTCCCTCGAATAAGCGGCGCTTTGAACCGCCACCAATGCGCTGCGGCGGACCCCCATTGGGTGTGGCTACCGGGTACAGTACTGCGTGAACCACATGTACTGTACCTCGGCCATTCCGTGGCGGTGATGGGCTTTGTGGACGGCATGGCTTCACAGCAATTCGTCCCCATCCCCCATCATCCATGGCCGACCCCGGGGGCGCTCAGTGACCTGGGCGCCCTCTCGAGGGTCCCTGGAGGGTACCGTTCGGTTGCGCCCCGCCTTGGCGGGGCGCCAGGTACAGACCCAGGCCCCACCCGGAGGGCTACAGCGCCTCCCCATAAGCAGGCGATCCTCCGGGGTAGTGGTCCCAACGTACCGATGCACGGCACCCCCCCGGAGGGTTGGCCATTTTGCCAACTCGGACGCCCCTCTTTTCCACCGGTGCGTACAGTACGCGGGGGTCTCGCCCCTCGTGGTTGCGGGGAGACCCCTCTGGCCTCGCTCAGTCCCTTTCCTTGGCGGTTAGGGGCGTACGAGTGCGCCGCCGGCGACTTCGCCGACAGCCCTGATTTGGAAACTGTAAAAACCCACTAGAAACCAATAAAAACTGATCTCGTTTCCAAATCGGTTGACACCTCGCCATGACCGCTTTTTCGGAGTGGATACCCCCGGGTCTGGCTTGACGCGGTGAGCACGATACCGTTCTCGGACGTCGGCTACGATTTTATTGAGCCCACTAGGGGTCAAAACGTAGCCCAAAGTCGACCGAAATTGGCGGCTGGTCCGCCGGGGTCGGCATTGACCGTTTTTCGGACCTTATACTGTCCGAAGGGGCTTGACCCGGGGAGTACGATGCCGTTGTCGGCAGTGAGTTACGATTTTTATTGAGCCCGCTAGGGGCTCAAACGTAGCCCGAACTTCGACGTAATTACCGAACCGAAGGGTGTCACCCCTCACAATTTGGTTCCCGGCTTTTTGCCGCAGGCCACCGCATCAGTACGGGAATGACACTTGGCAATTTTTGCCACGTGTCGGGAGTCGTGCCGCCGCTGCAAGTATCCGATACGGTATTTATCTTGGGCACCGCGGGCGTGCCGTAGCGCCCCATCGTCGACCATGGTCGACCTCGGGGGACACCTAGTGACCTAGGCGATCCCCCTGAGTCCCTGGACTTCACCGTTTCGGATTACACGCCTGATAGGCGGCGTGTACAGTATTTGACACACGGCACCTCCCCGGAGGGCTGGCCAGTTTTGTAACTCAGGCCCTTAGTTCGGGGGGTGACGGAGTCGACTGTCAGCAGTAGTTCAGAGGGTGCAAAGCCCATCGTAGTGCGTATAGTTCCGAGCGGTAGTGACGGTCCCGTAGGCGGCTTCCGCCCGCCGCATGCTCTACATGCGGGTGGTCTCAACCGGTACAGTATCTGGGAGACCCCCCTTCTTAGCTTGCGCCACCGAGCGGAACTAAGCTCGGTGGGCTCGCCAATACCGATCGATAAAGGCTTGTGGTTGGCCCTCCGCGGGTTCGAATGTATCATCCGCGGGGGTGTAGCCATACCACCGCACTTTGTATTCCAAACCGGTACGGGTGTCGCGATGCGCTACGAGACGCTCGACGACGAACTCCTCGGGGGTATTAGTACCGTCCCCATGAGGAGGGTTAATCCGTTCGGAAGGGGCACTTATGCCTCCTGTAGGCATGGTCCGGTCTCCCGGGCCCCTCGGCATCCGCGTGACGCGGTCAATACTGACTCGTACGGGAAGCCCGTCTTGCTCCACAGTAACGGTCGTGTCCGTGGCTTGGCGGACCCGAAAGGGTCCTTCCGTCTTCGGTAAAAGCTTGACGGACATGTCGTCCGTCCCAAGCCCCTGTCTGTCACGGCCACGTCGTTCAGCCGCTCGGAGGGCTCGCGGAGGGCGATCCACGTAGACTTGGTCGCCCTCCTGTATTACTGGTCGGAATCGGACTTTCTTATCGAAGTTCTCCTTATACCGCTTTTGGGCCGCGGTCATCTTTACCGGCGCACGGTCGAGGACATCCCGTAGCTTGCGAACAGTCGCCCGCTTGTACTGTACGGGAGTACGTGGGTCGTCATGGGCGACTCCAGCAGCCTGGGGCGCTGTACCCGCGACGGTTAATCCGGACGGTTGTCTTGTCAACACCAGGTCAAACGGAGTAGTCTCCGTTGACCGGTGGACTTTTATGTTATAAGCATACGTCAGAGGCTGGAGGAAGTCGTCCCAGTCTCGCTGGTGCTCCTCGACATAATGTCGGAGCCTCTGTACGATGGTCTTATTAAACCTTTCGGTCTGACCGTTAGTTTGCGGGTGGTAGGCTGTCGTCAAACAGTGACGTATGCCTAGCAATGCGCACACGGCGTCGAAAAACTTCGCCGCAAATTGCGTACCGTTATCGGTAAGGACGTACTGTGGTGCTCCGTAGACGTACACCCAGTTGTCCAGGAATGCGTTAGCCACCACGGCTGCGGTTGTCGTACGAAGCGCGATGCTGCGCGTGAGCTTAGAGAACCGGTCGGTAATCACAAGGACGAACTGATTCCCATGTGCGGTCTTCGGCAACGGACCCAGGAGGTCCATTGTGACAAACTCCAAGGGTCCGGCCGCCGGGAATAGTTTCATGTCCTTTTGATGACGTACAATCGTGCCCCGTGTCGCAGAGCACGATTGACAGTTCCGTACGGTGGCGTACACGTCGTTGGCCATGTGGGGCCAGTAGTACTCCCTTCTCAGGGTATAGTACATCCTGCACCGGGGTGTCCGGCCAACCTCGGGTGGTGTGCCAAATACAGCACCTTGGCCCTTAACCGTTTCGGGACGACGCGTTGCAGTGTCCCATCAAGAGGGAACCTCTGCACCAAGAAACCGTAACGGTCCACGTCATACTTTGAGTGTGGCTCTCCAACGGTTCGGGCCGCATGGATGCAGAACTCGTCCGCCGCCTGTGCTTGGATAAATTCCTCAACCGACAGGGACGATACGTCCGTTTGTTCGGGAGTTACGGCAAGGGCCTGGGGCCTCTCTCGCGCATTCCCGGGACTCCGTTCGGTAGCTGGGGCCCAGTCAATATCGACGGGCCCCATGTTAGGCTCCTGTCTTGACACTTGAACGACAAAGCACGGGACTTCGTCGTGTACCGCGGCAGTTTCCCCTTCGCCCGTCCGGAGGCGAGATACCCCATCCGCCAATTGGTGTTTGACACCCGGCCGGTATTGTACGTCGTAGTCGTACTCCGCCAGGCGTAACCGCCAGCGGGCGAGCCGTCCGGAGCTGTACGCCAAATTGAGGACCCACCGGAGGGCCTCATGGTCCGTTTGGAGATTGAAGGTGGCACCGTACAGGTAAGGGCGTAATGCCAGGATGCTCCAGACGACTGCAAGGCACTCCTTCTCGGTCGTCGTGTAATTCTTCTCAGCATCCGTGAGAGTACGGCTCCAGTAGCCAATCGGTAATTTATCTCCGTTCGGTTGGTCTTGCAGCAGGGCACACCCCACTTGGTACGCACATGCGTCCGTGTCGAGTGTGTACTTGTAACCGTGACGGGGTAGAGCCAGGATGGGCGGTGAGACCAGCCTCTTCTTTAGCTCGGCAAAGGCCTCATATTCCGAATCGGATAGGACTCCCAGTTCGAAGGGGTGATCCTTGCTCGTCTTCCTATTGAGGGGAGCGGCAATTTTGGCGAAGTTCGGGACGAACCGCCTGTAGACAATGCACATCCCCAGGAAGGAGCGTAATTCCGTTTGGTTAGAGGGAGGTAGCGCCCGCTCGATAGCGATGACGTTGCGCCTCTCGACCTCTGACCGTCCCGGTCGGATTATGTGCCCCAGGTACGTCACTGAAGTGTCGAAGAATGTACATTTCGATATCTTCAGCGACACCCCGGCGGTGTACAGCAGTTGTAGTACCTCCCTAACGTGGTCGAGGTGTTCCGTAACGGATTTAGAGTACACGATGACGTCATCCAAGTACACCAATGCGGTTTCCCATTTAACTCGGGAGAGGATGATGTCCACAGCCCTTTGGAAAGTGGCTGGGGCATTCTTTAAAACGAACGGCATCCGCTCAAACCGGTATAGACCGCCGTACGACGCGAACGTCGTCTTATCGCGGTCCTCCTCGGCCACTTCAACTTGCCAGTATCCACTATTGCAATCAAGCGTAGTGAATACTGTAGCGTCGCCGAGTGAGTCGATGCACTCATCCATTCGCGGTAGGGGATAGGAATCCCGGATAGTAAGTGCGTTTAGCTTGCGGTAGTCCACACAGAACCGCATGGTACCGTCCTTTTTGGGTACGAAGACCACAGGACTGGCCCATTCTGCCGTGGCCGGCTCGATGACGCCGGCCCGCAGCATGCGGTTCACCTCGGTTTTTCCTTTTCCCGTGCGGTTGGACCAGCCCGGTACGGAACTTGGTAGATGGGATTGGCCCCCGCCTTGAGGTCGATGCGGTGCTTGGTGGCACCTATCTTCGCGAGGCGGCCATTCCACATCTCCTTGAATTCGGAGAGCATAGCTACTATTTTTTCGCGTAGCTCTCCGTCTTCCTCACCGATGTGGACATCCTCGGTCCACAATCGGGGGGCTTCATCCCTGTCGGTTCTCTCCGGTTCTTCTTCCGTATCGGACTTGTCTTGTCCCGCATCCTGTACGGTACCCAAAGGGGGTACTGTAGGGGGAAGATTATTTTTGTTTCCTCCCCCCTCCTTAGCTTCAGCCACTCCTGTGGCTGGCTGAAGGGTTAGGATGTGGCTCGGCGATGATAACGCGAGTCCGATAACGGTGTGTTTGGGGAGATGGACCACATTATGGCTAAAATTGTTCATTATTACCGAAAACGGAATGTCTGGCTTTAAATTCATGACTCCCTGCGCCATAAGCGACAGGTTCTTCTCTGCCGTGCGGGGATGGTTCTGTAAGAAACAGAGCCCGGCAACCGGCGTCGCCACCCGTACGGTTGCTTGCGTCATGGGGGGATTTGTAAATCCCCGCACCATGAGTATTTTCCGAGACGGTGTGTTGCTCGGAAACGGCTTGGTTCTTGGCGATTTTTCTGTTTCCGTTCGGTGTTCCTTATGAGTAAATTTGGATGGCGTCGTGCCTGTAAGTGCGACTGAGGGGGCATGATGGAAGAGAACCCTCCGTCGCCGTGGTAGAATTGCCTTGATGTGTTGGTCTATAAAGGTGGTCCCTAATATACAATCCACAGCCAGGCGGATGACCACGAGAAACTTGACCCTGGCTGTGAAATCTCCGATGCGGACGTACAGTGTAAGCCGTCTAGGGGCGCTCAATGAGCGATTGGAGGCGTCCACCAGCGGTGCGCTCTTTACCGGACGGATGGCCGCGCGCCATGGCTCGGCCACACAGCGTATATAGATGAGGTTGGGCTGCCCCCGAGTCTAGGACTGGGGACAGTGCTCGCATATTCGCTTGTCGCAGCCCTACCGTGCCGGAAACGTTATAGTTCTGTCTCTTGAAGAAGCAAATAGGTTCCGCTGCGGTCTGCCCGTCTTCCGTTCGGTTCGGTTCTGCTGCCTGAGTTGAGGAGGAAGGATCCTCCGGGGTGAGGCAGACAGGGAGTTTTGACGACGTCGCCTCTACGCGTCCTCCCTGTCTTCCCCCGTGAGTTGGAGATCCTCCTCCTCCTCAGCGACCAGCTTCTTCGCCTTGTCGACCCCCTCGTCCACCAGGTTGACCGGCGTGGTTTGAGATGAGGGATTTCTTCGCCACACCGGTCCCTTTGGACGACTGAATGGAGACCCAGGGCGGAGCCCCTGTCGGATGCGTAACTGTTGATAGTTCGCTTCCCTCGCTGTTAGGAGCTGGGCTCGCAGCGAGGCGTCCGCGACAATAGGGCAGCTTTCCTGTTGGTGAGTGAGGTCCAGACAGAACCGGCACGGAGGCGGTCCCCACCTTGCGCGTTGGTCCCCTCTTCCGTAGCGGCGGCCATAACCGGCTACAGTGGACGTTAGGCTACAGCCCCTCCCACTGACGGTACCGGAGAAGGATGGAAACTTGTTGGCGGCGAGCTCACGGTACTTGCGTGTACTGTGGGGCTCGTCATCGCCAATATTCCTTCTGCGTTGGGTGAGGCGCCTGTATAGGCAGCCTCCGACGAGGACTCGACGGATAACACCGGAGTCTTTCTTACCGAGCGGTTAAAGGCAATCTTGCCTGTCGCGTCACGGGAAGCGACGTTCGATGGCAATAAGTGCCGCCTTGCCGAACGATGTGTCTCCCCGATGGCTTGTGCGTACCTAACGACCACCTGGTAGTCTACCGTGGCGTGTGTCGCTAGATAATTCCGCACTTGCGCGCACGTCGCTGGGAGCAATCCCTCGACGTACAGAGACTTGAGCCGACGGTCTGAGAAGACAGTACCGCATCGGAGGGCCTTGTCCCACAGCTGATTGCTGTAGGCTTCTTCCGTGGTGTTAGATCTCTGACGGAAGGAAACCACCTCGGTGTAGGCCTCGGCGATAGTTTCGTCGGTAGCGTAGGTCCGTAAAAGGAAATTGACTACCTCCTCGTAACTCTCGAGCATGTCGCGTTGCTCGGCGTCCACCGCCATGGTATTACTCATAAGGCGGGACTGCAGTAGAGCATGCGCCTGTCCGGTTAAGTAGAATTGGAAGCACGATACGGCAGCTCCCTGGCTTACCCCATTATGGTCGCAAGCCATCTTAAACCGGGCAAGGAAGCCCAATACCGCTATCGGATCTTGTCCACTGAACGTGTGAGATTTCATCTGCACGTCCAGCTTCTCGCGGATACGGCTGATATGCCGCGCGACCTCGGAAATATACCGGTCGCTGCGACATTCCAACCGGTAGGTCTTGTAATTAACCGCTTTGGTGGATAAATCATTAAGCGGTTTAATCACATCGACCCTCTTGGTGGGGGCTGACCGTTCGGTAGTCCGATGACTTCTACCCGGTCGGCGTCCCTGGTCGTGCGGCTCGGGGTCTGTACTGTAGCCCTCTGAGCCAGACCACTTGCGTCGGTGGCTACGGTCTCGCCGGCTGCCCGGATGGCGCCGACCTTCGTCGCTGGTCGAATGAGGCGAGCTTCCATCGGAGGGAAATTCACCTCCTCGATGACAGGCTCCAGCCCGAGACGATAGGGACGGTAATCTTGCCGGACAGCTTTTCTGTCACCGTACGGTTCTTCTTCTGAGTACTCCTCCTCTTCCTCCGGTAATGGCCCGCGCCTTGTGCGTCCGGACTTGGGACCGTAACGGAAAGACGAGCGATTTTCTGTCTCGCCATACCTCGTCAGATTTTCTGTCTCATGGCGAGGGTGTCTTCCGTATCGGTCATAGGTCGCGGGGTCCTTGTCTGTCGGACCCCGTGTAACTCCCTGAAGTTCGGGCAGGTATATAGGTGGGTCCTCCGGGTGAGGGCCCGCCTCCGGGTGAGGGGCCATATATACCTGTGTCGGTCTTGTATCTCCCGTTCCGGTTCTTATTAATTTGAGAGGTGCCGTAGTGGTCGTAGTAGGTTGAGGTGCCTCAGCTACAGTACCGTTGGGATTAAAGTTGGCGAGGCAAGCCTCGACAGCTATGTTGATAGCTGTCTGGAGGCTCAGCCCCAACGGTGTAAGATGATCTCCAGGGTCGAGTGCCTCTCGGAGCTCACGCTCTACGAGGGCACCGACGACGTCGTTGATGACGGACGTGACGACGGCCCAGACCTGTTCGTCAACAAGCGGCGGAACCGTTCGGTTAATCACACCCTCCACTTGGCGAGGAACCTCTTTAACGAGAGCTTCCTCCAGCCACGTCTGCATGCGCGGCCAGAGGGTATTTAATGCCCATTGGGAGCGGTGTTCGGTACCCGCTCGACCAGCCAGGGCCGGGACGGCCCCAGGGGCCGTCCCCTCCGTATTGGTTGGGTTCTGCCCTGTACCGGGTGTCACCCGTAGCAGTGACTCCGAGTTTTCGGCACGGGGGCGCACGGACCCGGATGGTCCGCTACGCGTACTCGCCCGGGCTGAGCCGGAGCGAGTACTGCCCCGTCCCGAACCGGAGTCTTCCGCAGGGGTTCCGGTCGGATTCATCTTAACTTCTTGCTTGAACCGGGGGTTCATACGTGTTTTTCAACTTGTCCACGTACCGAATCGGATGTCTTCTTTCCTGAGCTAGACGGTGAGGGTCTAGAAACCCCACGCGTCCCTCCACAAGAGTACCAAAAATGTAGTACAACCGTAGGGACGCTAAAACGTAAACGGAAAAGGACAGGCTGTACCTAAAATGAGGGAGCTTGGGGGACCGCTACACTGGAGCGTCAGGTAGAATAATCCGGAACGGTAGGAAGTACAGGACAAGGGAGGTACACCGCACTGGACACGCGCAGTTGTACTGGGGTGTAGAGCAGTACGACCGGTGGCGAGCTGGAAACCTGAGCGACTTACTTAACCGTACGGTAAAGGACTAGGGTAGGAAGTAAAGGGAGGCGTGCTTGCCTCGGTGTACCTCCAGCCCGGTGCCCCCTATCTTATACCCCCTAGTAGGGCGGTGGATCCGGACGGACTACAGTAGCTGTACATACTGTAGCCAGCTTACTGTAGCTTACGGTAACTAAAAATGACTACGGTACTAACCCACCGATCGGTCGTGCACCATGTGTACACCTGCACTAGCTGGTGCCACTAACTGCACGTGGAAGCCCACGTGGCCACATCTACACGTGCTGGCCACGTATGTACCGTATCGGTTAACATCTTACTACTGTGCTTGGCAAGGCCTCTGGCGCCCGCCTAGTACAGTAGCGCCACTTGGCAACTGTACCACACCGAAGTACCCCTCCTCTCCCCTCACCACCGATGAGCGCTTCGCCAATGCGCTGTGTTACTACTGTGGCGTGAAAGGTCATATCGCTCGGGACTGTGCCAAAAAGAGGAGAGAGAAGTCTTCGCGCAGTGTGCAGAGCTCGGGGGGGGAGAGACAGGAAGGGAGGCGGCAGCCCTTCTCCCAAAGCGCAACTAGCTGCCGCAGGCCCTAAGGGCATGCACATACATGAACGCGTATGCAGGTGTGGGGAGGAGCGCCGGGGTGACGATGACGACGTCATGGCGCAAATAAGGGCTGGGGGCAAGCACGTGTGGGTTCCTATCGACACTGGCCCCAGGTCGGTTTGGGTTGATCGGACATGGTTCGACAGCATAGGGGGTACATGGAAACCTGGCTCTGTGGGCGCATACGCAGCCGACGGGCACGAGATCGAGGTTTGCGGAGAAGGGCGCCTCAATTTTGAGCAATGGGGGACCACTTTCGAGGAGCCTGTGAGAGTGGAAGCGCATCTACCGAGCAAGGTTCTTTTGTGTAGCAGTTTTTGGCGTCGGTACGGGTTGGTTCTAAACCTTGCCACGCACCGAGCCAAGATCTTGGTAAACCAGAAGCGCATTTGCGGAACGGTAACAAGGAGGACGGGGAGGGCTGTTGATGCCGAAATGGCAGCTGCTATCAGCGACGCAGACGTCGATGAGGTGATATTGGACATGGCCTTGTCCCAATTTCATCCCGACCCGGCCGAGCGAGAGAGACTACGCGACATCCTCTGGAACCGACGTGAGGTGTTCAAGGGACTCGGCCAGATCAAGGGAGTCAAGCACCGTATCGATTTGATTGACGGTGCCAAGCCCGCCTGTTGCCCAGTAAGGAGAAGGTCCCCCCGCGAGGAAGAGGTGGAACGCACTGCGATGGAAAGGCTTTTGAAGCTGGGGGTTGTGGAACCTGCCACCTCTCCATGGGCGGCTTGTAACGTCTTTGTTAAAAAGAAAGACGGGTCGACCCGCGTGACCTCCGACTTCCGCCAGTTAAACGCGCTCACAGTTAGTGACACGTGCCCGATGGAAGACGTGCGCGCCACCCTGGACTGGATGGCGAGCAAGTCTATATTTTCTACGTTCGACCTAAACGACGGCTTCTTCCAGATCGAACTGGACGAAGAGTCAAGAAACCTGACTGCAATACGCATTGTACTGGGACTGCTATGCTATTTGAGGTTGCCACAAGGGCTCAATAACTCACCAGCTGCGTTCCAGCGGGTTGTAAACTTCATTCTCGGGGATCAGAAGGGAATGGATGTTTGGGCGTTTATGGACGACGTGAGCCTCGGAACTGCTACTGTAGAGGAACATTTGAGGTCCGTGGACTCGGCCCTCAAGACGTTCTATGATGCAGGTGCCAGGCTCAAGCTGGCCAAGTGCCAGTTCGGTGTCCGCACGGCCGAAATTCTAGGACACAGGATCGACAAGGACGGGATCAAGCCTTCTGACGCGCATGTTTCTGCAGTAAGAGCGCTCGTGGAACCTGGCGGCGGTGAGGAACTCATGCGATTCCTGGGACTCATGAACTATTTTTCAGAATACATAGACCACTTCGCGGAGATCGCTGCTCCCTTACATGAAGTTATAAAAGGGACAGGCTTTAATCAAAAGAAAGGGAGAGGGCAACGGCTTGTAATCCTGGACTGCAATTTCCGCTGGGGAAAAAGGCAGAAGGGGGCATGGAAAGAGCTGAAAGATGCTCTGAGCAACCCTGATGTGCTGGCGCCACCGAGGCGGGGAGCTAGGAAGAAGCTGATGACGGATGCGAGCTCGTACGGGCTGGGAGGAGTTCTGTTGCATATGAGCAAGGATGAGAAGTGGATTCCTGTTTCATTTACAAGCCGCAAGCTTACGGCAGCAGAGCGCAAGTTCACCGTCACGGAGAGGGAGGGCCTGGCGGTCGTACACGCACTCCGGAAGTGGCGGTTTTACCTACATGGTGAGGTCGACATTATTTTCATCACAGACCACTGTTCGCTCAAGTGGTTGATGAGCTTGAAAGACCCGCGCGGGAGGCTCGCCCGATGGATGGTCGACGTCCAGGACTTCGACTTTACAGTGAAGTATGCACCCCGGAGCGCGCTTGTTGTCCGTGATGCCCTCAGTAGGGACGCTATCGAGAAACCGTTGTGTCAGAGATGTTTCAGGGAGATCCCCCAAGGAGCCGCTGTGGAGGCTGTCTCCGCTCTGATGGACATCGGACCGCTCGGAGGAGGCCCGTCGAGCGCTGATTTGCGGGCAGCACAAAGGGAGGAGTTCGGAGATGTTTCTTTGTACGCGCAGCTACAGCGCAGAAACGGGTATCACGTGGGTGAGACGGGGATTCTCTACAAGCGGATATACGACGGAGCGGCATTAGTGGTCGCTCCGAAATTGGTCTCCCCCATCCTCGACCAAGTGCACGGATCCCGTCTCAGTGGCCATTACGGATTGAGGCGGACTTTGAAGCGCCTCAATGGGTCGTACTGGTGGAAAGGATTACGAAGGGATGTCAAAGAGAAGCTGGGGCGCTGCGTCGCATGCGCTGCGGCCAAAAGCAGCAAACCCGGAAAGCAAGCTCGAATGGTCGAATACCACCCAGAGCGAAGGTTCGAGCAAGTTGCTTTGGACGTTCAGACAGTCACACCTCGAACAGAGTCCGGGAATATCAAGATCCTCGTCATAATTGACACCTTCACTCGCTTCGCGCGTGCAGTGCCGATCCTCGATGAGCGCGCGGACACAGTGGGAAGGGCAATTTTGGACGAATGGGTGTCCATATTCGGACCGATGGAGACGGATGCTTTCCGACAGGGGCCCCAACTTCGTGGGCACTGTCGTCGCAGCCATGACGAGGGAGCTAGGGGTGAAGCAAGTACTTCCCTCACCGCTCCACCCTCAAGGGAATCGGTGCGTCGAGCGGTGGAATAGGACATTGGCTCAAAACCTCGCCTGCTTCGTAAGCACTGGGAGCGAGGATTGGGACGCTCATGTATCTCTCGCGTGTTTCCGATATAACACGGGAGTGCACGAAGCAACTGGAATGACGCCGTACGAGGCCATGTTTGGCGACCAGGCTTTTATGGCCTGGGAGACTGAGGAGAGCCTGCGAGTGGGGGGAGAGCCGTATGATATCGGCAAACACCTCCAATCCTTACACCGGAGGCTTATCCAGAAGGGAAAGGAAGCGCGGGGCAAGGCAGGAGACCAATACAACAAGGGTGTGCGCGAAGTAGAATTCGAGGTCGGGTCCGGCGTCCTGGTTTGGTAGCCAGAGCTGTCCTCGAAGGAAGGAAAGAATATCATTCCGGCCTGGATGGGTCCATACTGCGTAGACCGGGTATTGTCATCGTTAAGCTACCTACTTCGATCCGAGATTGGGGACAAGATGGCGCGTGTGCACGCAAACCGCATGCGCAAAATATCGCCAACGGCTCGTCAGACTGTGGATGTCAAAAATGGCGTGTTTCCTGATGGACTTCGGCTCCTCCGTCGCATGCACGACTCGCGTATCGAGGTTGACCGTGTAACTGGAAAAAGGACGCCGTGGTTCAAGGTGCAGCTGGCTGGGCGCAAGTCTCCAAAATGGACGCGGGAGAGTGATTTGCCGGAGATCATCGTTGATCTATTTGACAATGGTCCACACGAGACAAAACATGCTCGAGAAGGGGAAGAAGAGTAGACTTTCCAGACGTCCTACTGCAGAGGCAAAGGAAAAAGGACGAGTGTTACGAGGCATTCCGTTGCCAGGTGGCGAGCTGGACACGCGTACCACGGGGCGGAGCGCATCCGTATATCGCCGAAGGACGGGCAAGCGAAAGGCGGGAAGGAGGGAGCGAGACAGCACGCGCGGGGAATTGAGGTTGCCAGCCACTGGGGAGACGAAGGGAAACCATAGGACGCACGGGGCTCGGGCTGGGGCAGAAAGACCGCGCAGGTCGCCGGCCGAGGGCGCGAAGGGAAATGGCACGAGGAGGTGGCTACCGGTGGGGCAAGGGGAAGCTGGATCGAAAGGGGAAATTACGGGAGGGAGGGTTGGGGATAGCCGACTAGTCCCGGGAAACGTGTACTTAAGAAGCCATCCCTGAAGATAGGGAGGGGGAGGCAGCAGACTGGCGAGGAGTAAAAAAAGTCGAGTGGATTCCCGTCATTACAGGTCGCTCGGTGCCCCACGGCAGAATTGCCGCAACAGTACTGTACCTTGCTTCCACCGCCCTGATCTCGGGATCCTCATGTCACGCTGTGAACAGCGTCGCTTGGTTCTCTTCCCGCCCTCTACTTAAAAGTTACATACTTCTCCTACTCCTCTGCTTCCGCGGTTTCACCGCCCTGATCTCGGGATCCTCACAGCGTCGCTTGGCCCTCTTCTCGCCCTCTACTTAAAGTACTTCTCCTACTCCTCTGCCTCCGCCGCCGTCCAGACCACGGTTCCTGCGTCAAAACTTTCCTCGGCTCCCGAAACACCCACAAGTCAACATGCTTACTCTGCAGCGCTTTCTGCTAGTGTGCACCCTCCTTGTCGTCGCGCTCGCTGCTCCAGCCCCGATATCGCCATCTCGATCCGGGATATGGCTCTTGACTAACGCGCAGAAGCTATCCCTAACAGCAAGGAGTCGTGATGCGCTACACAATGCCAGCTTGCGAAGGAATATATTTAAATCCCTCCGCAAAACAGATCCACCCACATCTGCTGCAGCTGTTCCGAGTCGTCACTCGCTCGATGCCTTCCTTCAAGCGCACAATACATTAAGAAGGGCGCATGCATTCAAACCGAAGGAACAAAAGATGTCTCGGCCCAACGTTGCGGCACTTGCTGGCTGGTTTACCGATCATCAAAGCATCCAATCCAAGATTGCCTCGCAAACCAAATTTCCTGCCTTGAACATGGCATCTATCCCTCATTCAAATTTGCAGAACACTCGTACGCTGAAAACCAAGATGGGACGACAATCCGGGAGAAAAGCAGCTCCACTGGGAACATCAAAAGACTTGGCAGGACTTTTTCGCACATCTTTGCCGATCGCAAATCGCATGGGGCTGACTGGTGACACTTGCACGAGCACGTCCGAGTGTGCAGAAGGAAGAATCTGTGTAGACATAGCCAACCAAGACACGTGCTCTTCCGGCGAGAGATGTCTATGTGTACCTACGGACGGACTTGAGTCATGCACGTCCAGCAACGATTGTTCGACAGCTGGAGAAGTGTGCGTGCAGGGAAATGAGAGCACGCTGTGTTTCTCTGAAGAAACTGCAAATGCTGAAGATATGCCGATCGTGGACGACGGGGGTTCTAGTGGTAACGAGGAGACGTCCACGACTGGCGGCACAGGTTCCGGTGGCGGAGGTGAGGAGATGCCTACGGCTGGCGACGGAGATTCGGAAAGCGAGGGTTCCATCACGAACCCGGATGGACTCAATGTCCCATCAGGCGGTAATGACGACGACGATGATCTGTGTATAGACGCTCGAGCCCTCGGGCATCTTTCTAGAAATGGACTTGTGTTCGAGAAGCATGCCGTCTCGCGGGTTCTATGTGATGAGAACGACAGTTGTGCCACACGCGGTGACATGGTCGTGTTCCGCGGGCACGCGATGAGAATGAGCACGTACTGCGAATCGGTTGGGTGCAAAGAGGCGGTGATGGAGGTGAACAGTCCTCGCTTCAATCGTGGGATGCGCATTAAGTCTAACACGAAGGGGCTGGAGTATACAGCGTTTGCTGCACCGTACGAAACGCAGGCTGAAGAAAGTTTGATTAGGATGGCTGTACGTTTTGGGCTGTGATGGGGCGTGGTGTCGTACACTATATGGCAGAAATCACCTCATTCGATACATCCAGATCTATATTTTCGGGCACACTGCATTCGCGAATTGCTAGATTTGCTGCAAACTTGTACAACAGGTTGCTCTGTTTGCTTCGTTTGTATGACTATATTTTGAAGTGTTGAGGAGCATACCGTAAACGTGTCCTACAGTACTATTCGCTAATACCATTGTGGTGCAAGATCGATGCCGTCCGTTTACTGATGCCTATCGTGTCTCTACATTACAAGGGAATGGGAGGTATCAGTGAGACGGCGGTGAATAAAGATGATCTGATGGCGCTATTATGCGTGTGCTACGTGTGCACGTATGGCTCTCATGACTGCGGCGGCATGCTGGTGCGGTATCGACACTTGTTTTTATGGCTCTCATGACACTCCCCCTGTCGACGGCGCAGCGGTCTTGGCGTCTGCAGTCTGCTGGATTGTGAGTTGCAGCTTGGGTAGGAGGCGCGTGTATGCTTGGTGCCGGAGGGGTTTTGTGAGGATGTCCGCCAGTTGCTCGTCGGTGGGGACATGGGCGAGGGTGATTGTTACCTTTTGTGACTGGTCCGTCAGATAGTGGTGACGCAAGTCTATGAATTTTCGCCACTTTGTCGGTCCTGTGCTGTTCGCGACGTGGATTGCTGACTGGTTGTCAATCCTCAGGGGTGTTGGCTTGGTCGACAGCATGTGGATGTCCTTGAGCATGCGTCGGATCCATGTTGTTAGTTGAGTCGCTGCTGTTGCCGCTATGTACTCAGCCTCGCAGGTGGACAGAGCAGTGATGTTTTGCTTGAGGGATCCCCAACAGATCGGCGTTCCGTTGTAGGTGTGTAGGGTCCCTGAGATGGACTTTCTGTCCATTATGTCCGGTGCGAAGTCCGCGTCTGCATACGAGACGAGAAGGTCCTGATTCGACTCTTTGCTGGTGGACGTGCTAGCTCGGAAGGTGAGTCCTGTCGTGGGGGTACGTTTTAGGTACCTTATCAGTCCCATTAACGCGCTCCAATGCCTCTGTGTAGGCTTGTTGGCCGCGACGGCGAGTCGGTTTGTCAGGAAATATATGTCAGGCCGGGTGGAGTCGGCGACATATCGGAGGTCCCCAATTAATTGTTGGTATTTCTTGAGGGTTGCCATTTGGATCTCATCGGTATCCGTTGGCTTGTGAGGCATTACTCCGTCGCAGTACGGAGTTTACTTGCCGTTGCACTGTTGCATGTCTGCTTGTTCAACTATGTAGTTGATTGCATTGGGCTGGGAGACATGGATATCTCCATTTGTGCTTCGATGTACAGTCCATCCTAGGAATGTTTTGTGCTGTCCTAGACGCTTGATGTTCTACGCTTTGGCTAATGCTTTTACGAACTCCTCCTTGAGCTCGGCTTTTGACGCGACTACAGTAAAATCATCCATGCTTACTGCAGCTATGATGAGGTCCTTTCCAGTTTTTTTGACCAAAGGCAGAGGTCAGCTTCGCTTTGTTGGAACTTGCTTTTGCGTAGTAGGGCGAATACTGCTGTCAGGTAGGTGTGTCCTGCAGAGGGCATCCCATAGATGTTCATGCTCAACTTGCCTCCTTGGCATGGGTGCTTGGATGTGCCGTTGAAACGGGGTGGTTGTTTCACGTACACTTTTTCGCTGCCGTTGTGTGCGAATTTCTCATATAGATATTCTGACTTGATATCGATGTGCTCTATGTGCATGCGATGTGTTGCTGCTATGCCGAACAGTGTCCTTACAGTTGTTTTGTCCGCCATGTAAGTTGTCGTTTTGGCAGGGTCAAAGTGCTTGTGTGGCACCATCTTGTCTCCGCGTGCTGAGCAGCGCGCTTTTCTCGATGCTATTTCTCCTGCACTGTTCCTCTTGTATCGGTATCCCATTCTTAGAGGTATGAGTTTTCCTTTTTTGGGGAGGTTGGCATCTAGTGTCCACTGTACGACGTTCATTGTGTCTAAATTTTCCAATTCCTCGTTGTGTGCATTTTCCCACTCTGCTGCGTTGGGATATTTTTTGGCTTGGGTTGTGCTAGCCGGGGCTGGTGTTGTGCGTGTCACTCGTGTGGGTGTGCGATGTGGTTTAAACGCCTTCCTCGCCTGTGTGCATGACGCTGCGGGGTCAGTGGCTCTGTGGTAGGGTTGGAAGTTGACACAGCGCACTCTTCGAGGCTTGTTGGTTTTTGTTTCGAGTACCATGATGTAGTGCTCACCTATCGCATGTAAGTATCTCGCGGGGTGGCTCTTGGGGCGAGTTTGGATATTTGCTTCCTGTTAGCTAGTTCGGGGATTGTCCCTAGTTGCTCAAATAGGAGGAATTGGTGGACTCTGGGGGTGGTGTTGGTCCACGTTGTGAATGGCAGGGAGCTGGTGGAGTGGTGTAGTATGTTATTATACTTGAACGCTGCGTCTCTGACGGCGTCTTCCCAGTGAGTTTTGGGGAGGCCACTGTGGTGCAGCGCTGCTCTTGCAGAATTCATCAGGGTTCCGTTGATCCTTTCTGCTATGCCGTTCTGTTGGGGTGTGTGCGGCACTGTAGTGCTGTGCCTTACATTTTGTGAGCGATACATTCTGTTTGCATATTCGGATATATATTCTTTAGCGTTGTCCGTGTGTAACAGCTTGGGCTTGCATCCATTCCTTTGTTTGAGTGCTGTAAGTATTTTGTCCAGTCGGTGCGGTGTCTCAGCTCGTGATTCCAAGAAGTCGACAATGAGGTATCTTCATTTCGTGTCAATTATCGTGAGTATGTACTTGTTTCCTTGGCGTGAGGGCGGGTTGAACGGTCCGCATATGTCACTGCTGAACGCTGCTCCTACTGGGTACCTGTGTGTGGTGGGGTAGTGCGGGGCCGGTTGTTGTTTCGCGGCTGCGCAGCTCGAGCAGGTGATGCGTGGGGGTCTTTGTCTCAACGTGGGTGGGAGGTTGGGCAAGAGGCCAAGCTTTGCCATTTTTTGAAGCGTGGCGGGGCGTATGTGATTGAATATCACATGGTAATGGTGGAAGTCCCGTTCGACTGCGGGGTGTGCCGGGGTGTACGGCGGCGGCGCAGAGTTGTGCGCTACATGCAGGGGTATTCTTTTTACTGTCGGCGCCACGTGTCCGAGTTTAGTATGCGGCTTGGTTTAGGTTTGGCCGTCGTCCATTTTTTTTGCTCTCGGTGATTTCGTAGGAGTAATTTTTCTTGCGGGGGCGGTCCTTGCTGCCACGATATTTCCTTTCTCCTTGGGTACTTGCAGGTAGTACATTCCCTTGGAGAATTTTGCTTTGGCTACAGGCTGCGGTGGGCTCATGCCCGTATCTAGGATGAGTGCTTGCGTGGGTGTGAATCTGACTTCTCCCCATTGCACTGCAATCTCGTGTACGGAGAGCAAGTTCGCGCGCAGTGCGGGGTTGGCAATGGCAGGGTTCCGTATCTGTCTATTCGTACGGGTCGGGATGTGGATCATCCCCTGATGTGTGGCGGGACGGGTTTTGTTGGTGGCCGTGTTAGTGCGTATTATGCGGCGTAGTGGCCTCGTGTGACGTGTTGGTTTTCGGACATGAGACGGGTGGGCTCCTGAGTCGAGGGCATACTGCTTACCTTCAGGTTCTTCCTCCTCGAGGGCCTGGTATACAGTGTTATAGTCATACTCGTCGTCTGCGTTGGCGAGTTGTCCTGTGGTGGTCTGGCGCTGCGGGTGGGTGCTGCGCGCGGGAGGCCGCTTGTGGACAATGGGGGTGGTTCATTGCTTACTGCGGGGCGTTGGGGTCATCGTGCCTCGGTGAGGCAGAGGATTTTGGCGGGGCGGATCGGTGCGCCATTGAGCTTGCGGTGGTTGGTACGGGGCGCCTCTCCCTGATCTTCTGCCGGGTGTGCGGGGTGGCGGGGGCGGGGTGTTGATCTCTGGTGCCCATGGTGCCGGGTGGGGCATGCCTTGTGGATCTTGGTCGCGGTTGGCCTGCTTTTCTTCGTCTCGCACTTGTACTGCCTTCAGGCGTTGTGCGAGATTACGGATGTTGGTGGGGACTGTGTTGTTTGCGATCCACATGTCCGCAAGGTTGCGGAATGACGGGTGCGAGCTGAAGCCGTTGATTATGAAGTCAATGGTGACTGCTTCATCTTGCTGGATACTGGGGATGGGGCCATTCGCATTTTCATCCGGATTGTCCTGTGTTTCGCGATGTACTCTTCCAGATCTCTCCCTGCCGTCGGCTTTGTTCGGTGGGCTTCCTGTCTCAGGGTGAGGTGCGTAGTCGGGGTGGAGTCCGTGAAGTGGGCCGTGATTTCGGCAACCAGTTGCCGCGGTGTGACGATGGACTCTAGATCTATTGTACTTGCGAGATCGGATGGCAGGCTTGTCATTATCGTCATGCGCAAGAATGCGCATTTTCTCCTGTAGATGGGATCATGCGGGCTCGTGATGGTCGGCGGTGGTGCGGTGTCATCAAGGGCTGTCTCGACATTGTTGAGGATCGCGATGTCTTGCAATGTTTGTTTCCATATACCGTAATTGGTCCCGTCGCTGAGGAGAGCGGGGAGGTGACCAAGCATTTTTGTTTCGATGGACGGAGTTGTGGGTTCCATTTCTTGCGTTGAAGACTTGGCGATCGGGGTGGGCTCGACGCGGTGTTGCGGAGCTGTGGTTTCCTGCTTCACGGTGGTGTCCGGAGCGGTTTCTTCGGGCTCTACGGCGGTGGCCGGAGCGGTTTCTTCGGGCTCTACAGCGGTGGCCGGAGCAGTTTCTTCTGGCTCTACGGCGGTGGCCGGAGCGCTTACAAGGGCCTCTACGCGTGTGCGCGGACTTGGTATGGGGGCGACGGGGCTGGTGGGTGCCGTGGTGTTGTCGTCTTGACCTGGTCCGCGGCGATATTCGAGGTGCCTTTGATCGTCTTGCAGTGGGGCGATTTTCGGGTCCATAACCTGTGGTGCAAGATCGATGCCGTCCGTTTACTGATGCCTATCGCGTCTCTACCTTATAAGGGAATGGGAGGGATCAGTGAGACGGCGGTGATAAAGATGATCTGATAGCGCTGTCATACGTGTGCTACGTGTGTACGTATGGCTCTCATGCCAACCATATAGTAATACCATATGAAATACTGTACTGTATGTCAATACCCGTCTCCCAAGACACCACCACTGTTATTTGGATTTGTGTTGCGTCGCATATCATAATGCAGTGAGTTCCAAATCATTAATCCTCCACACAGTTTGCTGTTTCTGCAATCCATTTTGCGCCCCACTCAGAGTAGTCCATCAAAGAAGCTCATCCTCTGTGGCCAACAGGTGTGCGGTCAGGACCGTCCGCCCTTGTTGATGGGGTCCATGGGTAAGTGTCGAACCATTGCTACGGCACTTAAAAATTTGTCATTAGATTAGAGAATAGACTCGCCGTAGAGCGCCCCCTCTTCTAATCCCCTTTCACACACATTCACTTGGCCTCAATTAAACCAAAAAGCATCTCTGTTGAAGAAGCCGCCGCTATCCAGGCGCAAAACGACCTCCCGCGACAAGTAAAAGATAACTCATCGACATCGAACGGCATTTCATGTACGACTACGGAAAGCGTAAAAACATCTCTGCACAGCGCATCCACACTGCCAAGAATCTTCCAAACTACAGTACTGTTTATTAAGCCAAGCCCTTGGGACAGCAACGATCGAAGCACGCTCTTTCCCCAATCAAACTCATCACACCTCTCAGTTCCAAGCTAGCGAAAAATAGCGTGGTTTTTTACCGTAATTTGTACGCTGTTCACAGCCACAATCAGCATGGCTGGCTATACATTGCCAAGCTAGCAGTGGTTTACGCATCCACGCAAGCATTGGAGCGACGCCTCTCGCCGGCATCTACAGAATCGTACGCAACAAATCGTGACGAGGCGGTATCTTTGTCTAGCACGGAAAGCATCCCGCACGTTCGGACGCCTTACACATCTCCTGATCTCGTACACGACCTCTTAATCAATCGGGTGAGGAAGGTCGCGACTTTTTTCGACAAGGTCGCGACTTTTTCGAGAAGGTCCGGACCTGGTTCGAGGAAGTCGCGACCTGGCTCGAGGAGGTCGCGACCTGGTGGGAGAAGGTGGTGACGTTCGTAGAGGTCGCGACCTGGTGCAAGAAGGGGGCGATCTGGTTGAGGAAGGCGGTGACCTAGTTGGAGCAGGTGGCGACCTTCCTGGACCTGGGGTGGCTGTCACTGCGGCTATTGGTACAGAGCTGGGTTATATCTTGGACGCTCCCCAGAAAATCCGTCCTGTTTCGGTCATGAACCTTTGCGAAAACACGTTCCCACCACTTACATCTTCACGTTGTGTTTGCGAAAGAGCGACGAGCACGGAAACGAACGATGGACTGGTCTGCTGCTGGAAGAATTCCAGGTACTGCTTCGAACAGCTGTTGTCAAAGTCGAGCTTTTGTGTCTGCGTGAGGATCTGACAAGAGTTTCAAAATCCCAAGTAAGAACCTCTTCCGCCTACCTCACAGGGTGGACCGCTTGCCGTTTACGCCAATGAATTCTATGTCGAGGCCTACCGTGCACACATCTGGGCCCCCGCTGATAGTCAAACCTGTGTTGCATGATGCGCTGATTGCTTCACAGATTTGGTTGATGGTAGTGAATCCTGTGGTCAGGGCAACGGTTTGGCAATCCACGTGGAGGAGCAGATATGAGACAGCCCGTGGGCATCATGATCGTGAGCGGTGACCCGGTTGCCCTCGCCGTCATATTTGCTTAGACACCGCGCTGAGAAGAAAACGCAATTTGTCCAATAGCCGGCCCTCTCTCCAGCAGAAACTATTGTACCAGACAAAAGTTGCCAATCTGAATTAAAGCTTTGATACCTGGGGCTTGTTTTTGTCCGCCGAGATGCGAGCCGCAGTAAGTAAATAGTTTATACGTTTGTCGAGAGACGTTGTTTTTCGTCTT
Source organism: Chondrus crispus (assembly GCF_000350225.1). Classification (NCBI taxonomy): domain Eukaryota; phylum Rhodophyta; class Florideophyceae; order Gigartinales; family Gigartinaceae; genus Chondrus; species Chondrus crispus. The sequence continues at coordinate 112,191 of NW_005178692.1, read as the reverse complement.
TCTGTTTCCTGCAGATCACAACTCACAACCATTCACGACGCTGTAGATATACTAGCTGCTGCTTAATGCTTTTAGAGCACCTCTATTAGAGAGTTTCCGCAAAAAATTAAATGGCTAAACGCGCAAAAATTGTTCATGTGTAATGCGCGCACGCTCACTGCTACACCTTGCGCTATCGTACATGAGGGGCTGAATTGTGCTTCCTAAGACCATAGTTATGTGCCATATCGTGCTAGCCCCTGAATTGGTGCTATTGAGCGGAGTGATGTGTCCGCTAAGTGACTTAATATCTAGTATTTTGATGTTGTCCTTCTTTTCTTACTGTGTGTTTTTGTTTCAGGATCTGCGCCTACCATGTTTTCGTCCTGCACACTGATTTGTACTTTGGCTTTCGGTAGGTTAACCATCGTACTCTTAGTCTACATGAGTTCTACCTTGATCGACTCAAGTAGAGTCCGGTCTACGGTGTTAGAAGACCCCATCCACAAACTTCTCCCGACTCACACACAGTGCAATGTGCCTGGCAGGCCGCGAACACGGTCCGACGGTCAAACAAAAAGAAGAAAAACAACAACAGCAACAACCACTGCCGATGGCACGCGCTACGGAGCGTTCGAGACTCCGTTTCCCCTTGTGTGGGCTTGCAGCCCACGGTAGCTCGACTCCGACGGGGGGGGGTTAAGGGAAGATACCCGGCCCGGGAGGATAATGGTGGTAGAGACTTGTGAAGACTTGAGCGCTCGACGAGTCCGGGTTGGGCTTGTCTACGAGAATGTAACCCCGGTTCGTTGGGTTGTAAGGCCAATGCTCGACGAGCGTCTTCAGCACCTTGTGCGTAATTCAAGGTCTTCGACGGGGGCTTGTTCAGCACCACCCGACGGGATCATAACCGTGTAGCAACGCTACTACCTACGTGTTGCCCGATGGCTAAAAACACCCTCATCAGCGCGATCGCGATCGCGGTAGGCAGCACCCACTCTGTCTTATACAGTAAGACCTTCGACGAAGGCGTCGTTACAACAGCCTTCCTACGGAACTTGAAACAGTAGCAGCGCTACGCAACGTGTTGCCCGATGGCTAAAACACCTACACTGGATCGGTCGCAACCGACTCAAATGGAACCAACACAATTAAGGGAAAATAGAGGTAGAGATAGAAAAGGATAGGAATTAGAGATAGAAAACGTAAAAGGATAAGGAAAAAAGAATGGGACCCCCGAGCGCTGAAGGATGCCGTAGGCATAGGTAGAAGGGAGCGTCTTGGTAGAGACGGACTTCGACCAAGGCGACATTCAAACCCGGCAACTCGGGTTACCTTTACTGACTTGGTGGTCAGAGGGCTAAGGTATGTATCGCCCCGCCGGAGCCACTACAATAGCTCGCGGCGCTAGATCCTAGATCTAATCTAGTATCAGCAAAATTAATGCCAAGTAATTAACTAAATAAAATGAAAAATTAAAACTGTGCAAGTCCCCCAACCCGGACTAATTTTCATATTCAAATATTTTCCTTTCCTTTCACCCCCCTTTTCAGGTGCGTATTGCACTACATCACATCCATTCATTCACCCCCTGCAAAGGGTTATGGGCCCAGCCCACGCTCGCTCTCCTACCCTTCTCATCTTTTCGTGCTATTTTACGCCGTTTGTGCTCTCTGCAGCAACAGCTTGCATTGCGTGTTTCACACCACGCCGTGCGACTACAGGACGTGCGTTAAAAGTACGTTTATTCATTCTACGGAGGCGTTCGAGTTACTGCTATGGAAGATAGCAAAAAGGTGTACAGGCACTATGGGAAGCCCGGTGAGGACTTCCATCTGTGGAAGGCGAGGACCGAGGCTGCACTTGAAGCCAAGTAAGTGCTTCATGTGTTTCAGTCGGATGTATTGGGAGCCGGAGCCGAGCTGACGGAAGAGCTGAAGAAGAATGTGGCGACTGCACGCGCAATCCTGATCCAGGGAATGAGTGATCGACCCCTGGGCTTGTGCTTGAGTGCCAAGGACAATCCATACCGCATGTGGGTACGTCTTCGAGAACGCTATGCAGTATCGAACACTGCAACCAAGGTTCAGCTCCAGTCCAAGCTTGCGCGCATGAGCTACTATGGGCAGCCCATGCAAGATTACATCGACTCCTTTGAAGAGATCTTCAATCGCCTTGCGGCTATGAAGAGTGACATTGGAGAGGACTTACAGGTGGCTATGGTTCTTGTCTCTTTCGGTGATAAGAACAAGTCACCGTTTGGACACGTGATTGCTTCATTACAGACAATCCAAGAGAAGTTAGATTGGCAGACAGCGACAGCCAGTCTATTGCAGGAGTACGAGGCGGCAACAGGAAGTTCAAATACTCTATACGTTGGAAGGAGGAACTACGGCGGTAAAGCAGAGAAACTTCGATGCTTTGAGTGCGGTAAGGTTGTACATCTTGCACGCAACTGTCATTTATTGGATAGAAAGACTCGAAGGAATGTTTCCTTCGCTGGTGAAACGGGAGAGCGCCTGGAGAGCGAAATTGGAAGAGCGCAGCATGCTCAATTGCTCTTGGCACGTCAAGATGAATCCAAGAATAACGAAGGCATGGATGATGTGTCAAACTGTCAGGAAACCGTCCCAAATCTGTCAGAGCTGAATAATAGAGACCAGGAGCACGCTGAGCGGATTAGATTTGATGACATGGCGACAGAATGCCCTTTAGGCTCTACTAGCAAACACACGATAGTTATGAGCTGTTCAGCAGACGAGATAGCATCCTCGGGAGTTTAAGATGATGAGCGTGTATATCTATTGGACTCAGGGGCGTCCAACCACATGGTACCCTGTAGGGAATGGATCCGTGACTGTCAGCCGATTGCTCGTCGCGGGATTATCCTTGGAGACGGAAACAGGGTCTTTGCTACCCATAGCGGCACTGTTACTCTACGTACAACTGTTAGCGGTCCCCGAGACAAATACGAACGTTTCCTAGTCCTTGATGGGGTACTGTACGTTCCTCAGCTGCAATCCAATCTCATTTCTTGCTCGGAGCTTTGTGCTCATGGTTACATCATCAACTTTGGGCGTGACAAATGCAATGGAACGCACGACGGTGTGACGCAGTTTCAAGGACACCGATATCAAGGCGTATACAGAGTATCCGCAAAAGTTGTGTACCCAGGATACTCATCGGCGTCAGTCGCTTTGTTCCATTAGCCAAGAGATGACGACAACGATGACAGCCCTCAAGGAGGTCCGTCGGGATCTGGAAGTTCTGCAATGAGGCTTTGGCATGCCAGACTTGGTCATGCGAGCAATGCAAGTATCAAGCAGTTGCTAAGGAGCGGGGCTGTGTCTGGAATGAGTCTAACGTTGCAGGGAAACAAGAAGGCCTCCTGTGGTAGTTGCATGAAGGGTAAACAGACTCGCCAGACTCTGCGTCGCAACAAATCGCGTTCGAAAGAGCGTGGTGCAGTCATACACACAGATGTGTGTGGACCAATGTCGGTGGCATCTTTTTCAGGTGCGCGCTACTTTGTTTCTTTCATTGACGATTACACAGGTTTCATCAACATTGTTCCCATACCACGCAAGAGTGATGTTACTGTAAAGTTCAAGCTGCATCATGTGTGGATGGAAAGGAAGTTTGGGTGCACTGTCAAGAGAGTCCACAGCGACAACGGAGGAGAGTATGTTGCTCTGAGGCCCTACCTGGAAGAGAAGGGCATCAAGCACACCACCTCGCCCCCTTACACCCCCAATCAGAACGGACTTGCTGAGCGGACCAACCGCACTATTGTCGAATGTTCACGGACGATGATGGAACATGCATCGCTGCCCAAGGCTTTCTGGGCTGAAGCCGTTGTGCCTGCAGCAAAGATCTGGAATCACTTCTCTTGTCCCAGGAATCTACGAGTGATATCGCACGAGCTTATGACGGGTGAGAAACCTAACGATGCCTACTTCAGAGTCTTTGGATGCTTAGGTTGGTATCATATCCCCAAGGAACTTCGAACAAAGTTGGATTCAAAGTCGCAACTCGGGATTGCTATCGGCTGTTTCGAAAACAGCACGTATCAGCTTTGGATACCCTCTCGCAATGTTGCTGTCATAGCGAGAGATGTGCCCATCGTGGAGGACAAGTATCCTGCACAAGCGTTGAGCCAGGACGTTGATACTGCACCGTCGTTGCTACCTGATGAGAATTCCGATGCTTCGAAGGTCACACATACCCCAATCCAGACTACCTCGGTGGATAGAACGCGTCTGTCTACGCTACATGAGAACCCTTCTCCTAACAGAGAAGTCCATCAGATACACGAACAAGAGCATCCTATTGACCCGAACATCCAGGATGCCATCACTTATGTTCCTCCACTCATGAATAACAGTCACGAGACAGAGGATGCCGAGCAAGATGACGGGGAGTCCTCAGGGTCTAGGTATCCACGACGTGAACGACGGCAGACTTCCTACTACACCCCCGGTTCAGCCAGTGTGGCAAGAGCATTTTCGGCAGTCGAAGCTAGGATGTCGGATCCTTCAACTGTCCGGGAAGCTCTATCGCAGAGCGACTCTGAAGATTGGAAAACTGCAATTGATTTGGAGTTGAAATCATTGAGGCAGCACGAGACTGGGGAAATTGTTGCTACTCCAGAGGGGGTGAGGCCTTTGTCAACAAGATTTGTTTTTATCCGCAAGTACGACGAGAGCGGAAGAGTGATTAGGCACAAAGAAAGACTTGTAGTTCGAGGTTTCCTTCAAGGGAACGTAGATCAAACTTTCGCACCATTGGTAGACTTAACGACTATTCGCACTTCTCTTGCAGTTGCAGTCAAGAGGCGGTACATTATCGAGCAAATGGATATCAAGACTGCCATCCTCCATGGCGAGATTGACAGCGATGTGTACGTGAAATGTCCCGAAGGGCTTTCGCTGTGCAAGAAAGGTCAATCCCTCTAGCTTCGAAGGGGGCTCTACCGGTTTAAGCAGGCACCAAGACTTTGGCATGACAAGTGGGAGTCCGTCATGAACGCGATGGGTTTTGAGAAATTGCTCTCTGATGATGGCGTCTACCGTCGTGGAAGTGTTTGGCTGTTGCTGTATGTAGATGACATCATACTTCTTAGTCTGAGAATGAATGACGCTCAAAGTGTGAAGCAGGAGCTCATGAGACATCTGGATGTTAAAGATTTGGGTTCACTCAGGTCCTTTTTGGGTGTTCTGTTTGGACTAGACTCTGAGGGCTCGTGGTTGTCGCAGCAACACTACATCACACAAGTGCTACATCGGTTTGGTATGTTAAACTGCAAGCCTGTTGCGACTCTTATGTGTTCGGGAGCGCTCATGGATATCTCTGAAGGTGGAGGGGTACATGAGGACTGTGCAACTTATCAAGAACTACTGGTATGCTTGCTATTCCTTTCCACCCGCACTCGCCCGGACATTGCTTCTGCCGTATCAATCATTTGTCGGTACTCGTCTGCTCCGACAGAAATACACTGGACTTGTCTCAAGCGTATTCTTCGATATCTTCAAGGGACGAAGCGTCATGCACTACGCTTACATTCAGGAAATCAAGAGAACCTGGTTGCATTTTGTGACGCGGACTGGGCAGGGGACCGCATTGATAGACGCTCAACAACAGGTGTCTTGTTTCAATTTGGTCAGAGTACAGTTGCTTGGAAGGCGCTCAAGCAAACTCCCGTGGCCCTCTCCACGACCGAGGTCGAGTTCCTGTCTTTGAGTGAAGGAACCAAAATGGTGCTTTGGTTGCGCAGCTTGCTTCGAGAGATGGACTGTACTCAGAATGGAAGTAAAATTGTCAATGAGGACAATCAGGGTGCGGTAGTGTGGGCGACTGAGGGAATACGGCACGCGAAGCACATCTCAATCCGGAAGAACTTTGTCAGAGAGAACATCCAAGACGGTATCATTCACCTGTCTTACTGCAACACCGCTGACATGACGGCGGATATCCTTACGAAGCCGCTTCTCTGTATCATATTCGGGAAGCATAGAGAGCAACTCGGAGTGGTAGAAGTGACAGCTCGAGGAGCAAGAGGGGGTGTTATTGTGTAATGCGCGCGCGCTCGCTGCTATTCGTTGCGCTATCGTACATGAGGGGCTGAATTGTGCTTCGTAAGACCATACTGATGTGCCATATCGTGCTAGCCCCTGAATTGGTGCTATTGAGCGGAGTGATGTGTCCGCTAAGTGACTTAATATCTAGTATTTTGATGTTGTCCTTCTTTTCGTACTGTATGTTTGTGTTTTAGGATCTGCGCCTACCATGTTGTCGTCCTGCACACTGATTTTTACTTTGGCTTTCGGTAGGTTAACCATCGTACTCTTAGTCTACATGAGTTCTACCTTGATCGACTCAAGTAAAGTCCGGTCTACGGTGTTACCAGACCCCATCGACGAACTTCTCCGTACTCACATCCATTCATTCACCCCCTGCAAAGAAAATGAGTCATGTACCATTCTGAATTTTACTTCGAAAATACTGGTTTTGCGGATTTACGTCGTCGCCATCCACCTTCACGACACCTCCATGACACTGCAAGATGAGGGCGGGGATGGGGTGTCCGTCGTGAAAGGGATGGGGAGAAAATGTAGAATAAGGCGATGTGGAGAAGGGGACGGGGACCGAGTCTGTGGTTTCGCTACCTCGTCGATTTAGAGAAACATTACCTGGCTCCCTCAGCTTTTCGTGACAAGTATGGTGGGTGGCATACGTTTTGTGAGGTACAGTTTTTGTAGGCACTAATTCTGCCTGCATATTAGATGTTTGCATCCTTCTGGCGAAGGTGCACAGCTGGATAATAAACGACGTTGGCGTTGGCAAGTGTTTCGGTACTCGTTCACCGGTGAGCTCTCTCCCTCTATCTCACAGTTTAATGTTCTGGTCTTATACCGTTCTCTCACGACATATCGCCTCTCCGCGCAATAGTGTAACGGTATCTATGACGTGTGCATTTCCAATGCGCACTGCTCTCTGACCTTTCACTGCGCACCCACTACATGTATTCCGGCAAATTATTGCCGGGTTGCTGAATGCACATTGCGCATCGGTCTAGCATCTGTGCTGACATCAATTCTGCTTTGCGCTATGCTCTGCGCCTCTTCGCTCTTACACGTTTGTCACCCATCAGAACAGTACAGTACCGAATTGGAAATGATTCGATTTCAGGACCTTACAGTTTGACCGTAACAACCGCCCATTGGCCCTGGCTCCTTGCTGCATGCATTACTGTAAGTCTTTTATCATATGATTCTTTAGGTATTTTTGTGTCTTTTCCGCTGCCACCTATTGGCCAGGGATACTGTTTGATTATTAAACTAGGGTTACATGGCTAACCGAGTCAGGGGTTCGATGTCGGCGCGGCTCTATAAAAGCCGCACCGACACCCACCCGACGAGGTGGCGGCACACACACACAAACATACTTTCTCACATATATCAATAAAACCCACCTACGACCGCCCATCCCGGGACCACACAAAAACTCGTTTCACACGTTTCACAGCATTTGGCCCGATAACGAAATCATTTTTGCATAAACCCTCATATTTTGGGAATAAGAGAATAAATTTGTCTTGACCCAGCTTTTGCTCACCTCTACGGTATTGTAAAGAGATGGGGACCACTCAGGGGTCAGGAGAACAAAGGTCTCCCAAAGACTTTTACTGGGGATCAGTTCATATATTTGTGTATCGTATGTCTTCTGGTTGTTTGTTCCTTTTCGTAAGACTTTGGTGTAGGAATGAGTATTATACAAGTGGGCCCCGTGGCGCGCGTTGCGCGCCGCAGTTGGGGAGGAATGCGAAAGGGTCTGAATGTAATAAGGTTTTTGGAATGACAGTTTCAATATAAAAAAATGGAATGGAGTGGAAAAGTGGGAAGTCATTCAAAAGGGATTTGATGTAATAAAGTAGAGTGGTAAAGGCACGGGGTGGTTGAAAAATCGTAAAGTAGCTTTATTTAAACTCTATCAATGAAGTCCCTCTACGAAAGGACTTCAGGGAACACTACGTTGCGGGTAGTTTCATCTACTTTCGATGTCAAAACAATAACGTTGCCAGGATGTGTAGTCCTGGATAGGGCAAACTATAGCTTACCGTGAGAGAAGCAATGGTTTCCAAAATCGAGTCCCAGGAGTCCTCCAAAAGACGTTGCCTGTGCCTTGTTCGTCTTCATGGAAATGCAAGTACGAATGTGAAACTGGGTCTTTGTAAATCTTGGGACTGGAAAGTTGTCGTCTTCGGGTCCGCAGGGCATGCGAGGCTGGCAGAGTAGCTTTCCCTGATGACTTCCAATAGCTACGTGGAGACAAAACAATCTGTTTGACGTGCTGTCTACTATGTGCCTAGCGCCGTTGACATGTCCATTGTTAGGGTCGAGGTTCCGAAGAAGCATGACAACGAAACCCTTCTCTAACCATAGTTGATGGTCGCGTAGAGAACAGCCTGCAGTCAGTGTACTCTATAGTTCTACTGCATACCTGGGGGGGTTTCGATCCTCGCTCTCTACTTCTTCTGCGCTCAAGAACGTGCGATACGCACCCGCAATCATGTCCCGAACAATCTCAATCTCATGATTTATGGCAGAGCATCGCTCTTAAGAACACTGACATGGATTCGCTTACTTCTAGAATCATTTTAGCAACCAATTGGTTGCTAGAATGACTCTAGAAGTAAGCCAATCCATGTCAGAGAGCCGTGTCGCAATTCCGCCAAAGATGAAACGACAGAGGTCTGTAATGGATCTCACAATACGCACAGAGGTCGGGAGACGTATCATGTCGGGCTAGATTGGACCTCGCAGTCGTCCTTCACCAACTTGAAGCAGAAATGGTGCGAACTGGAGAGCTTGGCGGCCTGCGGACGTATCTTGGCGGAGAGCTGAAAGTCTCATGTTCTCTGTGAGAGAGAGCGACTCGAGTCCTTGGAAGAGAGGCGAGGATCTGACGCATGCATTGACTATCTGTGCTCTTGATCCGCCCGGCACGACTGGAAGAATCTGGCGAAAGTCTCCAGAAAACAGGACGTGTTTACCGCCGAAAGGAAAGTTGGTGCCATTCAGGTCGCATAAGGTGCGATCCACGGCTTCTATACAATATCTATGACACATTACGATCTCATCACATATGATCAAGTCGACGTCCTTCATATCATGACCTAGCGTGGAGTTTGGCAACATGTGACACGTACTATCTGACAGAATAGGTATGGGAATATTAAAGACTGAATGCGCCGTTCTGCTGCCATCGAGTAAGACCGCAGCTACTGCCGACGTGGCCACAGGTGAAACGGTTTTGGCACGAATGGTGAGCACGTCTGTATAGGATTTGTAAGGAAAGTCTTTCCGGTGCCACCTGGAGCATCAAGCAAGAAAACGCGTGAGTTGGGTGAAGCAGAACTACCTGCAATTGGGGCAAGTGGTGGAGTTGGTAGCCATGGCAAGCTTTAGACGGACAAGCCTGGCAGAATAGAACCAACGATTCGATTAAATGCATTCTTCTACCCTTCATTGAAGAGCGAAAGAGCTTGCTGAAGTCGTTGCTCCTGAACTTCCGTGTTCACATGACCCGAGTTCGTAGACGCCCCTTGGTGCAACGGGGGAAGGTGTTCCATAGGCTCAAGCAGGTTGAAGTCCGTGAGAATGTAGCGACTCATGGACTGCAGAGCGTCCATCACCTCTAGTAAAGCGTACGACAAAGCATGTTCATCATTGGAGAGTTGTTGTCGGTGGGAGCTGTTCCCAGTCCCGCGTGCGCGTGCACGTATATCTGTCAAGAATAACGACACATGCTCGTTCCAGAGCGCACGTGGATCAGAAGGCCCGCAGTATGCCGGGACAGTAGCAAATGTGGCATAATTGCCAACGACTACTGCATACATTAGATTTGCAATTAGATCTCGATCTCGCTGTAAGGTACAGACCTTACAGCGTGCGCGCCCGCTTATCTTACAGCGCGCGCGCCCCACACGTGTACGACCCGTGTGCTGTCAGCCCGATGGCTGACAGTATTACCGTGCCGGACGACCCGCACTGGTACAGTAGCACGGTATTGTGCTACAGTATGATAACTTCGAGTTGTGTATCAAATAGGAGGAAGGGCGCCGGCAGGGAGAGAACCAAGGTAGCTTGGTCCCGATCCACGACCGCGGCGCCACTCTCCAGCAGCTTACTCTAATTTGGCAACACCTTCGCACGCTTTTTTAATTAGGAACCGGCACGGGTCGGGTTGCGCGACACGCGAGCGAGCCGGGATCCGCCTCCGCCCGGCAGCGCTGGTACGTCACCCAACGCTGCTCCGGGGCGTCGAGGCGTTGATCCGCTCCTGCGTGCGCGCGACCTACCCCGACCCGCTCTACCATACTGCTACCGGGCCCGTGCCCGGTTCCGTGAGCAGGAGGAGTCACCCGTCTTCGGCCGATCAAGGGTCACCGTCGTACTGTTAGCTACACGCCTCCGCCGCTGGGGTTTCTTATGCTCCAATGGTCTCCCGACCTTGAAGACCCTCGCAGATCGACACGAGAAGATCGTCGCTGTAGTGTAATGCGCCTGTCAGGCAGAGACCGCGGTCCGATGGTCCAGCAAAAACAACAACAGGAACAAAAAGAAGAACGGCCGATGGCACAGCGCTACGGAGTGTCCGACTCTCCCTTTTTCGTTTAAACGAGCTTGCGACTCGTAGTAGCTCAGATCCCTGATAGGGGGGAGCACAGAGAAATAGCCCGGCCCGGGATCGATGTGGTAGAGACTTGCGAAGAGAACTGCTTGACGAGTGTGGGGTGGGGCGCGTACTTAGGTACCCCGGTTCTACTGGGTTGTAAGGCCAATGCTCGTTGAGCTTCTTCGACACCTTGTAACGCGACAAGGCCTTCGACGAGGGCGTCGCAACGCAGCCCGACGGGATGAAATGAAAGTAGCAGCGCTACGTAAACTGTGCCGCCCGATTGCTCGAAACACCTCCACCGGTTCGGTCGCAACCAAGGCCGATCGCACCAACACTGGCTTGTAACGCGACGAAGCCCTTCGAGGGAAACGTCGTTGCAACAGTCTCCGTCGGAAAATGGGTCACAGTGGCAGCGCTACGTCAACTGTGTCGCCCGATGGCAAAGAGACCTACACCGCTTCGGTTTCAACCGAGGCCGATGGCACCAACACAAGATAAGGGAAAATAAGTAGAGTTAGAGATAGAAAAGGATGGGGAAATAAAGGAAAAGAAAAGGGAACCCCCGAGCGCAAAGGATAAAGTAATCTGTAGTTAACGGGAATGTCTTGTAAAAGACAGACTTCATCCAAGGCGATATCAGACTCTGGCAACTCGGGTTCGACTGGGAAATAAACGGAAAAGGAATGGGACCCCCGAGCGCTGAAGGATGCCGTAGGCTTAGGTAAAAGGGAGCGTCTTGGTAGAGACGGACTTCGACCAAGGCGACATTCAACTCCGGCAACTCGGGTTGGTTTATTGACTTGGTCGGTCAAAGGGCTAAGTTAAATGGAGCCCCGCCGGGGCGAGTACAGTAGCTCCCGGCTCTAGATTCTAGATCTAATTAGTAAATAAATTAAATAATTAAAAAAATCGTGCGCTTCGTCGCACACGTGTGTCCCACAAACCCGGATTACAGTATCCAATTTGTTTCCTTTTTCACTTCTTTTCACCCCCCTCGTCAGGTGCGTATTGCACTGCAGTCGCTTTTCTCCGCGTCCGAACGCGTCGAGATGAGCCAGGAGTACGAACCTTCCATCCGCTCCGAAGTGGCGGACCCGAATCTGGTCGCTATGCAAGCCACATCCGCCGCGTCGGGCGAGGGCGACGCAGGTCCTCGATACCGCGAACCGTCGCCCGGGTCCTCCGAAGAACAAGCGTCGGCGATGTTTGAACGGACAGCAGATTACATCGAAGAAGTACGTACTTCGCTCCATATAGACGTATCGGACGCCGTGTACTCTCGTTGTATCGTTGTATGGCCAAACTCCGCTCCCTACGTGGAGGGAGGTTCGACCGGGTCAGCCAATCGTTAAAGAATCTCCGAGCACTAATCGACGGGTTGCAATCGCGATTAGTGCTCGTCGAAGACTCACGCCTCGTTTCGCCCGGACCGTCCGGGCAAGGTCGTCCCGAAAGGCCGACCTCAACGAGACGACCTGAAAAACGACCGTCCCCGTCGGCGGAACAGTTGGGTGCGTTCGCGCACCTCTCTGCCGAGCTCAACACCACACGTCGGCGTGCCCTTGACATGGAACGTACCATGGCCGAAAGACTACCCGGTGGCCCCCCGAGGGGGCCCGGTGGTGCCGTACTTCCGGGTGCAGCCGCGTCGCAAGGATGGCGTCCGACTGGGGCCTACCCCAGTCGCGACGCAGGAGAAAGACGACCTCCAGTGGACGCCAACGTGGCTTCCGAGACCCAAGCTCTACCACCCGCCGCCGGAAGCAGGTGGCAGACCGGACAAGCGCCGTATCGAGACGACCCCGACCTTGGAGGAGCCGCCGCGGATTCGGAGAACCCGTGTTCTCCGTCCATCCCCGCTGGGGCAGCTACCCGCCGGTTGATTACGACGAGCATCCATGTCCGGTAGACGTCCGTACGCTACCTGTCACCCCCTTCGGCACGCTAGGCCCCGCTGAACCCGGACTCGAGCCAGTACACACGATGATCCAAGATTTTAGCGCCGTCGCTGACTATCGTATGTACCGCTTGGATAAGATGTCGAGGCTCGTCAACTCGGGTGACGCGGGACGCATCGCGAAGTACGTTCAACGCCGCCGTGGGATCCGTCCCACGACGAAGAGCTTTGACGGTACGAATTAGATCCAACTCCTACCGTTCCTGAAGGATATCCGGATAACCTTCAACTCGCAATACCTGACCGAAAGTGTTGCGAGTCCTGGCGCACTTCTTACAGCGCGACGCGGAGCGCCTGTATACGAGTTATACAATGCGTGGCTGTGGTGCAATGCGCCTGGTAGGCAGTGGGCAAGGTCGAAGACCCTCACGGCCCGAAAACAAACAAACAAACGAAACAACCAAAGCCGCCGCCGGCGCAATGCCACGGAGTCTTCGGAGCTCCCTTTCCCTCTATGCCGACTTGCGGCCCGCGGTAGCTCAACTCCCTAAAAAGGGGGGCAAAGGAAGAAAAGCCGGGCCCAGGTTTATAGGCGTGGTAAACACTTGAAAAGGCAAATGCTCGACGAGTGCGGGGTGTCTAGGCAGACCGAACCCGCTGGGTCGTAAATCCAATGCTCGTGGAGCGCCTTGATACCTTATACCCTTGATAAGGTCTTCGACGGGGACGTCGCAACGTAGCCCGTCGGGAAAGAAGAAAACGTAGAAGCGCTACACCGTCGTACAGCCCGATGGCAAAATACCAACACCGGATCGGTCGCAACCAGATTCCGATGGAACCAACGCTATCTTATATAGAAGATAAGATCTTCTTCGAAGACTTCGTCGCAACAGCCTCCGACGGAACAGACAACAATAGCCGCGCTATACCTTCGTACTGCCCGATGGCAAAGTACCAACATGGGATCGGTCGCAACCAGATTCCGATGGAACCAACTCTGAGAAAAGCACCACTGGTGCACCAACACAGAAGCCCGATGGCTAATGACGTCACGTTGCGGATCGCAATCTTACAAGGTGGGACCAACTCAAGATTAAGAGAAATAAAGGATAGGGAAATAAAGGAAAAAAACAAGACACGGGACCCCCGAGCGCTGAAGGATGCCGTAGGCTTAGGTAAAACGGAGCGTCTTGGTAGAGACGGACTTCGACCAAGGCGACATTTCAACTCCGGCAACTGGGGTTACCTTTACTGACTTGGTGGTCAGCGGGCTAAGGTATATATCGCCCGGCCGGAGCCACTACAGTAGCTCCCGGCGCTAGATCCTAGATCTAATCTAATGTCAGCGAAATTAATGCTAACTAATTAACTAAATAAAATAAAACAATTAAAAATTAAAACTGTGCGATTATTCACACGTGTGTCCTCCAACCCGGACTACTTGTCATATCCAATTATTTTTCTTTTCGTTCCAACCCCATGTGGAGCCCATTATTGCACTACATATCCCCCTCCAGAGCGCCCTTGTACAGCGCCAAGCCATCGTATAATCTCCTGCCGTCTCCATTCTTCTCAACCGTCAATCACTCTGCGCGGCAAGCTGACAAGGGTAAGAAGAAACATCATGTCTCCGCCTATCTCAGAGGGTACCGTCGATATTACCAACAAAAACCGCCCCGGCGTCGGATATTCGCGAGACTCTTCTGAGCCTTGGGAACTCCCCCCTGTTCCTTCTCGTCCTCATCCTCCTGTCTCCCTGCCGTCCCTTCCTGCGAATCCCATAGTTCCATCCCCTACGGTGGCTGAAACTGCCAAACCATCGAGCTCCTCAGTCCATTTCGGTCTGAACCTCCTCCCACTCCCCATGCACGATCATCGCTAGGAGATGAGCTCCCTTTGCAAACTCTCCCGAAAGAGTCGTCCTCCTCAGCTAGTCGCACTACCAGTCTACTCGTCATACCCATCCCGGGATGCGAGGGGACTCCAATTCCCCTTGCTGCCTCTGCTCCTCCTGACCCACAACTTCTCATACAGGGGTCAACATCTCCCTCGCCCTTCAATTCCGACAGGGCTTGTCCCATGTCAAGGATCTATACGACACTTCTGAGAGCCCACGGGGTTGCGGAGGAAGCCCTACGAGGTGCTCCCCTCGCCTTACGTCTCTCCCAGAAGGTAAATTCCTTCCTAGTCCGACTCAATGAACCCTCCATTCCTCCGCTCCTTTCCAATCGGACTTCCCACATTCTGTCCATGCCAAGAACCGATCGGTGACACTTAATTAGCTGCGTCGTGACAAACTCTGAAATAAAGTGTCCTGCATGCCCCTCTGTTGTTCTCAATTTCCTCCTCTTTTTCTTTCACAATTTTTCCTTCTCTTTTTCCATGTCAATATTTCCTCCTTTTCATCCTAGCCTGGGTCCTCAATTTTTTCTCCCCTTCCTCTTCTCCATTTTGCCCTCCTCTTTCTTCGATCGGCGTTTGTAAAACGCGACTCGTTACATTCCTGCACAGTTCTTTCGCGTTGCACGACATGTTACCTTTTTAACATCGTGGTTGGAAGTGTGCTGGCGACTTCGCAATATGGTCCGAGCGTCAGGCCCATGCTGACGTCAAACATACCATAAAAATACTGAACTGGCGGCGGACGATCCGCTAGGAAACCTCTGCCCATCAAATTACGGTGGGGACAAAAACCAGGGTCATTTTTTCTAGTTATGACGATCTAGGCTTTACCCTCCCTGTCCTTGGCAGCGTCCCTCACGTTCGCAGATTCTTATTCGTGACACGATTGGTCATGCAACGTCAATGACGTCGCCTCTGGGCTCGTTCGAGGTGTCTTCCGTATTGTTGAATTTCTGCCTAAGTTGGCAAATCTGGGGGCAGCTGTGAAACAAACGTTCGAATTTGATAAAATTTGGACGTCTTCCGAACAATCGTCGGAGAACTCAATATTTCCTTATTATATCATCGGCATGTCCGCTGGTTGCGTTGATGAAGATTCAGTGTTACGATTGCCGGCGATGCGGCTCGTATCAAGCCGAAACGGCATATTACTGTCCCCTTATGGACGTCCATAGATGGTAGAGAAGACGATTGGGGTTCCTCATACACGTCCGTTCATACGCCTCGCAATGTTTGTTGACCGCCTCTCAATGAGCTACCAGTTGGGTCATGCCCCTTTTTGTCGCGTGCCCGACCGACATGTCTCCTCTTGACAATTTCCAACTCGAAGTCTGGGTCTCGACTGCGCAAAGATTAATGTTCAGGTTCACTGCGCTTGTGTTCCTCGTGAATGGCATGGTCGTGCAAAAATCGGGGATTTGCGGTTGCTGTGACACAGCAAATGGAGAGCGTCTGGGCACTGGTGACGTTTTGGGCGGACGGTTTCCAGATCGGTCATCGCATTCTCGGAGTGTAACTCCAAGTTTCCCTTTTGTTTCGAGTCCCTGGCGATGATCGCACCAAAAAACAAAAGTAAAGTAAAACAAAGTCTTTGAATACTGTAGAGACTTGGTCCACTTGTCCCACATCCACTCCTTCGGGGTGTTCAGGCACTTCCTTGGCCTTGTTGGTCACTCTCTGTCCGAAGAATGTCTCTTTCCAACATCCGCTCCGGCTTGGGGTCCAAGCAGCCGATCCCAACTTCTCGTGTCCCTGTGTGTTCGCTCCTCATTGCATTTTCTTTTCCTTGATCGGCCCACGGACCTGTCACTGCCTTCAGAAATGCCCCCATCTTCCTTAGCCTTCAGGCTTTCCCGATGTCTATTTTCATGCCTCCACGAGACAATATCCCAGCTCTCCAACACATGATTACCTCCTCTGAGATTCCGTCTCGGGACGATAGCTACACATAAAAAATTTAAGGCTCTTGGAGTAGTCGAAACTCGATCCGATCCCCCATTCCCTCTTTTGTGCCTATCAGGGTGGTAACCCGCTACAGCTCATGTCTCCGACAATTTCCCTATTCTTCCTCCCGCTTATTTTCGAACTCCGTCTTCCAAACGGACAGTGTCCTATTGTCCTCGCGGCTTCTTCGGCGAAACTCATAATTGGTACCCTTGGTAAGTCGCGGAGAAGCTTTGATATGTCGAAACAAAAAAGTAGCGGTCGTTGCTATGCTCTATCCCTTCGGTCGGAGTTGCCGATCTCAAGTGTGAGCGCCGTGCACGATGCTCAAACGCTCCGTTTCAATTTTGTCCTTGAAATAGCGCGGTGAGGACGTCGTGAGTGTCTCCTGTTGCGTTCTTAAAGCCTTTGCAGGGGATACCCCGTTCTGCGATTGTCAATTTGGCGAGGTCAACGAGTTTCTCTTTCTGCCGGTGACCGATCGCGTGCGGAAGTCCATTTTGCTGTGGTCATATTGACTTCCGCTTCGCTCTCCCCGACATGCCCAAAAAACATATAGAAATAGTTTGTCCTTTTTGGTAACGCGGTGAACGTGACCTGGGCAGCCGGCTAAAGCAACGTCCTTGATCGCTGGCTAGTTGTCGACAGTTGCAGCGCACTGGTTGGGTGATAGAGTACACAGAACACCGCACAGGTATACTGATCATGCCCGGTTCGTGTCACGGCGTCGGACCTGCGGGGGTTCCGAGACTTTTAATCTTACGAATTCCACGAGGCTTCGACGTCAGCGTCAAACAATATTTTCAAAGGATCGCAGGGAAGCTCTGGCCCTTGAGTTTCCGTTTGCTCGCGACCGGAACCTCTTCAAAAAATAAGTAGTGAAAAAGTAGACGGCATTTTGATCTTTTGGAGCACGACATTATTGATGGGTCAAGGCCGACGAGGCGGCGTGCCACAGTTCAGTTCGATCTCCGTTGAGCCGCCTCGGTTCCAACTCCCTGCACTTGGTCGGGGAACAATCATGTTGACGGCAACCTGGGTTCGTTGCCGTCTGGATATCCTTCGCGTTTCGTCCGACAGTCGAACACGACAGTCCTGAAGTGGTGTCCAACTGCCCATCAGGCGTTTGTGAGAAACGAACTAGGAAGTTCAGCTCCAATAAGTTATTAGTAGAGCGAGGGGGTATTTATGCATCGCAGTTTGGGTGGTAGGTGTTCTCTTGTTGCGCACGATATGCGTCTCCATTTAGCTCTGTCACCGACAGCTGCGCGATCGCCAGTAATTTTCTTTTTCTTTCAATTCTCCGAGCTCATCGAGACGATCCTCAATTTCGAGTAGCCCGTGACACGGGGCGTCATTCACTGCCCCTTCGTATCCTTTCCAAAAGCGTGTCGGCAACGATCGTGATCTGGTTGATAGCTGCGACGAGATGCGACTTTGTAGCAGTGTCGGGGCGAGAGCGGGGTTAAATCGGGTTGCATCGAATAACGCGTTTTTGATCGCGACAACTACCGATTTTGTATCAAGGAATTCACCTGCACACGTCGACACGTGTATCCACCGACTTTGTCTTAAAATTTCGTCTTCCCATCAGAGGTACCCAAGGGTACCCGCTACCTTTCCCTTCGAAGTCAAAATGGCTCTTCGTCTCTGCCGCACTCGCTGAATCCGTGCGCCCTAATTTCTCCTCAGTATATGCAGTGGTCAATCGGCACTGTCTCCGAGCTTTTGGACCTTCTCCAGGGATGCGGTCCATCCTCTTGCCCGTCTCCGGCACGTACTCCTCTCCCTCGTCTAAAGGTCAAGTTTCTTTCGCCTGAGAGAACCACTCCGTTAGGCACGTACGACTTAAACTAAGTCTCCTCGGGACGCATGCTTTCACTTCCCTTGCTAATATCCTCTTGCTCGTGCGATGAAACTGGACGTCCTCCGTGTCAAAACCCTGATGCCCCCTTTCCCCCGGGCCGTGGGAGCCTCTACTTTCCTTTGTCGTGGCTCTCACTCGAGGCTCTGACGTCGCCCCTTTTCCAAGACTTTCTTCATACGGGTCCCTTTCGATCGTCCCTTCGCGTCAATCAGCAGACATCCCTTGTCGCGAGAGGTGCTACTCTCTTCCATTCGGACTCTCCTCTCAATTCTCCTTTCTCGTGCCCACTGTGCATATCCCGTCTGATACAGCCTTCCCTTAGTCGAATAGACCAGCGGTCCCACGCATCTCGCCCCGTACACGGGCTCTCGATTGGCCTCACCCATGCGGACCGGCAGACCTACTGCATCTTTCCACACTCCCTTTTTCGTCAATTTGACACCTCCCTTCTTTTCATTCCCGTTCGCCTTTCCAATTGTGTCACGCTTACTCATTTCTGCAGCCGTCTGGTAGCGACCAGACGCTTCCTAAATTGGGAACGGCCCCTCGATCAGCCGATCGCCTGAACTGCCTTCCCCTGGTAGGCTGTGCTTGATCTCTATCATCAGGCTGGATCCTTCGTATAATGCGTTTCCCTCTCGTCTCGAAGACCACGTAATAGCTTAATCACGGTCGTCGAATGGCACTTCTCTTTGCTCGTAGACGTCCAGCGTATTCGCCTGGAAGTCGTGCCCTTGCTCGGGGGTTGCCGACCGAAGTGCGGTGTGCGTGGAGAAAATAAGCAAAAGCAAAACAAATAAAACGAAACGACACAGAATAGCGAAATAGAAGAAAGTGGGTAAGTAAATCCTCGATGAGGATGTTAGTCATTGGAGAGCTCGCGTTCCAAAACGGGTTCGTTCCGCAGGGTTGCCGTCGGCTTGTGTTTCGCATGGTCTCAATCTTAGCGAATGGATGAGAATGTCTCCTGGGTGTCTCTTTCGAGCCGGGTCAGATCGCAGCTTCGACGCGGGATCGCCTTGAGCTTGTGTGCCTTCGGCTGTGAAAATTGCCAACATCAGCGAACCCCTATTTCTTTCAATCAAATTAAGTCTCACGGGTGCGGATCGCTGTTTCGAACGTCATTCCTTCTTTGTCCGTGGATGACGTGTGGGGGTGATCCTGTAGACTCCGTGCCTCCTCGGGGAATCCCCTACTTCTCTAACGCCTTGAAAACGCGTCGCGTATCCACTCCTTCCTTTGACGGGACTCCGTCCTTTGCTCTTCTGGCGCTCCTCACTCTGACTTTCCTCCTTCGCACTTCTGCCCTCTCCATCGTCTCGGATTTCCAGACTCTTCTTGACACGATCACCCTGGTAGTGCGCGGCCGGCTTGCGGTGGCAGGGGCAACTTCTTCTTTCGAAAATATCTCACAACCGCGCTGCCCGGTAACTGCGCAACCGGTTCCCACGTCGCGTCCTTCGTCCCATACCCATACCACTTCAATCTAAGGATTAATTCCTCACCTTGATATCCGTGGACGATGATCTTCTCTATCACATACTCAGCGTCCATATCCTCGCCCTCGCGTCCGGGGTTATTTACTTCCCCCTCCTGAAGATCCTCCGATGTCTCTAACTCTGCTGAATTAACTATCGGCTGTAGATCTTGCGGTATCTCCGCTGACCGATTTCGACTACAAAATTTTCCTCGACCTCTTGTGTCTGCGCCTGCGCGTGAGGATCGTTCTCACTCTCCATCGCGTCGCGTCCTTGATCTGTCACGTGTCCGCTTAGGTACTGTAGGACCAGATGAAGACCTGATATGGGCGCTTGTTCCATTGGACTTGGGGCCAGTTCTACTCGATCTCGCGAAACGCGTTCCTCCTGATCACCAATGGCGATGACAACCGTATTCCTGTCTGACTGCTTGAATGCATACGGACCCGTGGCCACTTGTGCCAATTTGTGTTTAAGTTACGTAGCCGTACCTTGCTCCTTTCGAAGGAACACGTAGGACCCTACGGGTATGTCGTACTTCGGCTTGCAAAGTCTCGCATCGAAATTTCGCTTATATCTCGCCTGTTCCTTGCGTAGGCTCCCGCCTGCGGTCTTCATCAGACTCTCCAACCATGATTGCAATTTTAGATAATAGGCTCTCGGGGAACCAAATTGTTCCAAATGAGGTTGCGCCTGTAGCGCAAGGCTTCTCGGTGCCCGAGCTAATACCAGCTCAAATGGGGCGATGTTCGCAGTTCGGTGAACTTGTGTGTTGTAGGCGAACGTCACTGCGTCGCTAAACAAGTCCCAATCCTTCGGATGGTCTCCAATATACTTCCGTAGCGCGGACAATATAGTCCGATTAAATCTCTTGACTTGGCCGTTGGCTTGCGGGTCGTACGTAGTTGTGAAGACATTCCTGATGC
Source organism: Chondrus crispus (assembly GCF_000350225.1). Classification (NCBI taxonomy): domain Eukaryota; phylum Rhodophyta; class Florideophyceae; order Gigartinales; family Gigartinaceae; genus Chondrus; species Chondrus crispus. The sequence goes on along the minus strand of NW_005178692.1, from coordinate 91,518 downwards.
CAAGAATTCGGCAAATATTCTGGAAGTACTTGGCTGTGAACTGCGTCCCATTGTCGGCCAGCAGCTTCACAGGGGGTCCATAAATGAAAACCCAGTTGTGTACAAAGGCCTGCGCAATGTGCGCGGCGGAATCTTCTTCAACGGTACGGTCCGTACTATCTTCGAATAGCGGTCTCTGATCACTAAAATGTACCGGTTGTCCCGACTTGTAGTGATGAGCTCTCCGAGTATATCAATCGAGACAAATTCCAATGGAGCGTTCGGCGTGAACAGCTGTATCTCCTTCGCGTTCTTCCTGAGCTTCACTCTTTCTCGCGTGCAATCCGCGCAATTCCTCGCTACCGCGTAGGAATCCAGCGCAATTGTAGGCCAATAAAACGATATTCTCAAGGTCTTATACAGTTTCCTGCCTCCTGGGTGCCCTGCTAATCTAGCATAATGGCCCAACCCTAGGACACGGTCCTTCAGTGATTGTGGTATTACCACTTGTACGAACTCCGCATAGGTTCGACATAAAATTCCTTCAAATTCCTCGGCCTCCGTTGTGAACGACTTCGTTCTTCCTTCTTCCATTTTCTCCTTCGTTCGAATACAGAAACGGTCGACGTCCCGCTCGCGTAGGGGCTCTTCCGGAGCGATGGCTTGGAATTGACCGAGACGATCCGAGGCGGCCCCCCCTTCAAGAGCGAGGAGGTCGTCTAAACGCTCAAAGTCTTCGCCTTCGTCCTCCAGGGCTTCCACTTGTTCCACCATGAAACATAGTATCTCCTCGTCAACGTCGTTGCTAGTTTCGCCCTTGGTCAACAATCTTGACAACGCGTCCGCTTGTGTGTTGAACTTTCCTTTCTTGTATTTGATCTCAAAATCAAATTCCGAGAGGCGTAGCCTCCATCGGATTAAACGTCCACTACGGTCCGTTACATTCATCAGCCACCTCAACGAGGAGTGGTCGGTATGGACTATGAAGTGCTCCCCGTATAAATACGGTCTCAAGGTCTGGACGGCCCAAATGACGGCCAAACATTCTTTTTCAGATACAGAATAATTTCTTTCGGCAGCAGCCAGCGTTCTCGAGGAGAACCCAATGGGTTTACGCTGTGCATCAGGGTGCGTTTGAAAAAGCGCGGCCCCAATCTGATAATCGCTCTCATCGGTGTCCACTGAATACGGGAGGTCCTTCCTTGGCAACGCCAGCACGGGTGGTGCTAAAATGGCGTCCTTGAGCTTATGGAAAGCTGCCTTGCACGGTTCGTTGAACTCCGCGATTTGTACCGGTTGTCCTTTCTTCAGCAGTTGGTTTAACGGATGCGCGATTTTCGCGTACTGTGGGACAAATCTTCGATACACGTTACACAAGCTGAGAAAGCTCCTCAGCTGTGTTTTTGTTTGAGGGTACCTCACTTGTTGCAAGGCCGCGGTGCGGGCGGCATCGACTTCTAACGTGCCGAGCCGTACTACATGGCCTAGATACTTGATTCTTTCGACGAAAAATTCGCACTTGCGCAGCATCAGCTTGACTCCTGCTTTCTACAGAACTGAGAGGATTTCGTCAACATGGACCATGTGCTCCTCCCAAGACTTGCTGAAGAAAATGATGTCGTCTAAATAGACTGAGCAAGATTTCCAACGGAAAAGCGAGAGCAGATTATCCATTGCTCTCTGAAACGTCGCTGGCGCTTTTGTGAGCCCAAAGGGCATCCTTGCGAATCGATATAAACCGGAATGACATGAAAAGCCGTCTTGTCCCGGTCATTCTCTGGAATTGGTATTTGCCAATACCCTGAAATGGCGTCCAACTCCGAAAAAACTTTGGTGTCACCAAGCGAGTCTAAACACTCGTCCATCGTTGGTAAGGGGTACGTATCCCTAACTGTAACTGCATTCAATTTCCGATATTCGAGGCAGAAGCGCATCGATCCATCTGGTTTCGGAACCAGCAATACAGGCAATGCCCATTCTGATTGTGCCGGCTCAATAACTCCTTCTTCCAACATCTTCTGCACCTCCAATTCTTCAATCTCCCGGGCTTCCGGATCGGCCCGGTATGGAGCTTGCGCGATGGAGCGAGTCTCTGGGGTCAACTCAATCCGATGGACCGTGGTGTTGATCTCTCCGAGAGCCCCGTCCCACATGCGTGAGTACTTCTTCAACATCTGACGGAATCTCTCGCGCAGCCGGTCCGGCACGTGGCTCAGGTCGAGTTCCTCCACGTCCGGCGGTGGGGGCTCGATCCGTCGTTCCGGCTTCGTAGATACCGTCGCGGAGAGCTCGCCCGACCGTTCCTCCAGCTGGTCCTGGCGTTCTTGTTCCGACGATGTACTTCTTCTGGCGCCCTTAGGCGGCGATGTAGAATTAATAAAATTTCCTTCTGTCCTCTTTTGAACTCCAAGCACTTCTCCGATTGTAGTCTTGCTTTCCAAAACGGCCCTGAAGTGGGGTAAAAGCTCTGCTACCACTTGACCCTTCTGAACCCTGACAGGATACGGTCCGAAGTTCGCCACTATTAAGCGAAAGGGCCTGTCAGGCTCCACTTCAGCCACCCCGTTTGAACTCACCAACCCGTGCTTGTCGTACAGAGGCGAGTAGGGCTGGACCACGATGAGACCGTCTCTTTTTGAAACATATTGGACTACTTGCTGCGTCCCTGGTTCAATCGTCGTCGCCTTAGCCACTTTCACTTTTGGGGATATCTTTTCCCCTTTTCCATCTTCCTCGTCCTCTCCCTGAACGAGAGTCCGTTTCCCTTTTCCCGGCGAGAATTTCCGCACAATCGGAACCTCCGAAATCCCCACCAACTCCACCTTCCTCCTCCGAGGGTAAATAGCTTCTACCAACCAATCACAGTAGTCCGCGCCTAGAATTTTGCGGCACGGCGAGTTTCTCGCATACTATAAATTTGGCTGTAGCCACAAATCATCCAAGCCTCACAGGCATCTTGATCGTACAAACGGTGCGAAGCGGCCTATTATTGGCATCGCCGATGTCCTGCGTGGGTCCAAAGGAGACCAGAGTTTCCAGACCTGCGGGAAGTTCCGATTTCCGAATCAGGTTCGGGCCAGCGCCTGTGTCTGACACGTACAGTACGCGGCTCATTAGCCCGACCGTCGGTCCAATGTCTGCGAAAACCTTATAATTTTTCCTCGCAAGGACTAGAATCTTCTCGGGACGCTCCCTACGCTTGACCCTGTACCAGGGGCACCGGACTTCTGTCAGCGGGTCGTCCTTGCCTCTGCGCAAATTTTCTTGACCCGTACGGGTTCTGTCGGCTTTTCAACAATTCCCATTACCTCCTCGTCGGGGACTACCTCCTTCTCCGAAATCGGGGAACGGAACGAAGTCCCGGACATGGTTCGGCTGACACATGTCCCTCTTTCAAACTTATTTGAGGTTCCCTTCATCAGTTTCCCTACCGCGGCGGGTTTCTTCTCACGTCTGACGATGGCCCTGCGGCCGGCTTTCCCGAAGTTCGGTTCGAACCCTCTCTTGACGCACTCGGCGTGCTCGCGGTTTGCGATTCGAACCATTGCTTCACCTTCAGGTAGCTCGTCGACGGAATTCCCAGCCTCTCCATCGGGTACAGTGCCTCATAGTTCCCTAGAACTCGATGCATCTCTCGGAACGAGAGCAGGCACGTGGGCGCCGTGCCCCTTCTCATAGAAATGATAGCATATGAGGCCATGGGTCTTCTGAGGGTACTGCGGCCTCGACGGACCGCGGGCCGGAGGCCTTCCTGACCACCCCGGTCTTCGGAAATTCGTACCCTTGTCCTCCATAGGAATTCTTGGCGCCGGCGTGTGACCGCGCCCCTGAAATGCCAACACGGGATCCGTGGCCTCCGTATACGAGTCGTCCGTATACGCGCGCGTCGGTAGCGTTGACGCGTCGACCGAACCACCTTCTCCGTATCCATTTCCATCCGATGTCCCAATAGAGTTGCCTTCGGCGATAAATGCGTTTCTATAACCAGTTTCGTCCTGGCTCGGATAATTTCGTTCTTCTGACCCAGAAATTGACTCGGCCAGGTTGGCAGCGCCGCGAATTTTTCTGGATAGGGCCCCAACCTTGCGGTTGGCTCCCGTCCGCAGCGATGCTGGTGCTTGTATCGTCACCCTTTTGGTCTTCTTTTCCCTTGAGCGGCTCGCTGACCCGTGGGCCTTTGCGTAGTTAACCAATCTTAGGAAGGACACGTCCCTGTTATCCTGTCGATATTGGGACACCATCGGCTTGATACTTGCGTCGAGCCCTTCGATGAATATCGTCATCTCCTCTTCCATGGAATAAACATTCCCGCAACGATTGCTCGCGTCTGTCAGACGAATTTAGAATTCCATCTCGTCTTCAGACGGTCGCTGTTGGACTTCTCCCAATGCGAGTACGGCTTGGCGGATCGCTTCGTCAGTGGCGAAACTTCGTAGTAGCCACTGCACAGCCTCCGGCCAGACGGAAACCTTTCCATGATGGAACCCGGCCATATGTGACACAGAAGTGTACTGTCTCAAGGCGATGCCTCCAAGGAACTCGGGCAGCAAACGAATTGCTTGCCCATCGTTCATTTCTTGAGTATCAAATTCCTGAACCAACTTGGCCAAAAAATCCAACACACGGACCCCTTCTTCTCCAGAAAACGTGTTGTCCCTCTTCACTATCGGCGGTATGTCTCTCGTAATTTTTCGCACGGCGGTCCGCCGAGAACTCAACAAATATGTCTGCAGATTTCTGAGACGGTACGTCCGGTACGATAACAACTTCTTGAAGAGGTAGTTGGTCGGATTCAGCTCCTCCAATTCCTCCCAACGCGGCCCGCGTCGCGTAGGGACGTCCTCTGGCTCAGCGTCCCTGTCTCTCTTCGAGGCAGACGAAGTGATCCCGCCCCGTCTGGAGGTAATTTTCTTGAACTGCGAAATTCCGTTTCCTTCCTCTGAACGATATTTGGAATCGCCGGCATGGTTCGACGAACCGTCTTCGCCATCTTCGGAAAGACCATTCGATTCGGTCATTGAGTCTTGGTCCTCCGGCTCGTCACTACAGTGACTCTTGCTCCTGCGTCGCAGATTCTTCTTCGAAGTATTCGACTTGAAACTCCGCTGTCGCGCGCCTGTTATGAGACCCTCACTACGCCGACCGGAAGCGGGGGCGTTACGGTTCCCCATCTGTAGCCGGGAAAAAGATTAGTGCAACAGAAGCGCCGCGATAATGCTGCCGCCGAAGCGCGACGCTACGATACTTTGAGCAATGGATTACCGCTGCCCATCGCTCGAGCCCTACCCAAGGGTACGCACCGGCGGTGAGGAATATACCGCACGACGCACGCGCGGCTGAGCCGCGTAAAGCACGACCAAGCTCTCGACTTCAGCGACGGCGCCGCCTGCCTCTGTATGCGCGCGAATCGGGGCCGCTGCACGTAAGAGCATCCCTCGCCCTTACAGACCCCATGAGGACGCAGGCGCAGCGAAGGGCGGACGCGATGCCGTGGTTCCCAAGGGCAATTCTATGCGCGAATAGCCCGCCCGTATTGACAGGTGCGCTCACGGTTGCGAAACGGGGGCGCGAAGCTCTACAACGCTCGCTCGGTCGCGTTGTCCTTAGCGGAACCAACGCACTAACATGCCGCACTACTACGTTGGCGTGCATCCCTACGTACCCGCTGCCCCGTTCGCTGTGACCTCCCGATGCCGAACTCAGAGACAAGGATCCGCTTGGACTCGGCACGAATGAAAATAACGAGCATCGAGATTGTGCCCCCCCCTCTGCCCAGCTGCTCGTGAAGGGGCCATCGTCGTTCTCCTTGGGAGAAGTCCTTGACTGTACCTGTTGGACAGTTTTAGGCCAGGGAGAGGCTTCGCTTGTTACGGTTGAACGGTTCAAGGACGCAAAACGCCCTGGATGCAGCTCGCGCAGAGACGCTGCACGGGCTAGCAGAGGAACGCGGGCTGGAGGCGAAAGGTAGCAACCGACACGGGTCGCACGGCATCACGGGCATTGCTGTTGATTTTTTTGGCAAAAATGATTTTCGCGGGAAAACATCTTTTGTAATTTTTGGGGTGATTTTGTCAAGGACTCAGGTGCCGTCGGATACTGTACGCACCTGCGATTGGGTCGGTTTTTTTGCTTTTTGCCTGTTTATTCATTCAGAAACTGAGAAACTTCATGATTCTTCATGAAGAAAGGACTTTAGACCGTGGTAGCCACGACTTACACGTTGCCTTTACGTGCAACGTGTTATTAACACGTTGCCAACTTGTGCGTCGTGGTAATGCGCACGTGTGCAGTTGTAAAAGCTGTCACGTTCAACATAGGGTACTTTCGAGGCTCCTGGGAAAAGCAGCGATGTGAATCGGATGGAGGATAGACTCTATCTTGGGGCTGCGCGAGAGCACTGAACATGGTTACTGTGATATCCTCAGGCTCTGGATATGGACCACTTGCCTCACATGAGGCAAGAGGGCCAGTGGCACTGGTCCAGTGCCCGGACCAACCTCCGCTTCCGCGTCAGCCCAGAGACTGAGGCCTCGTTCTCTGCCGCACAGCGGCTGTACTACAGCGCGCACTGCAGAGACCGAGGGCGGAGGCGGAGCCTCGGTGATGGAGGTAGATGGGGGTTTTTGTGAGGTAAACCGCCAGGTACACGTCTACCTTGGTGCGGCCGAGGCGCGGGGGATGCGCAGTTGACGCGCTTGCGAGACCGTGGAGGTCGAGAAGGAGGCGCAGTGGCGGAGACGGAAAGTCATGACGCGGAGCGGAGTGACGTGTGCCGGTGAAAGAGGGAGGGAGGGACTCCCTCCTTATTGCCGTGATTCGATCTTCGAATTTCGAAGTCCGACTCGAGAATCAGGTTTGGATCAGACTGGACCACCGGCAGTGCCAGTCCGGCACAGGACCATCTCACTGGGGCTGCCTTTCGGACATATGGGATCCAGTCAAATTCCGCTGGGTCCGGTATCCGTATATCATGAATATCCGTGCCGCAGATACTCAGAGCGCTTAACATCTTGCATGCATCTTTTCAAGCATGCCATGAAGAAGCTTCGAAGCTTCTTCATGGCTGCAGTGCAATAAGGGGTTGCACAAGGGGGTGGTGGAAAAAGAAACTAAATTGGAATGTGAATACTGTGGTCCGGGATTGGGGGACACACGTGTGAATATTTGCGCAGTTTTTATTTTTATTATTAATTTTATTTAGTTAATTAGTCAGTATGAATTTTACTGACATTAGATTAGATCTAGGATCTAGCGCCGCGAGCTCCTGTAGTGGCTCCGGCTGGGCGATATATACATTAGCTCGCTGACCACCAAGTCAGTAAAGGTAACCCGAGCTGCCGGAGTTAGATCTCGCCTTCGTCGAAGACCGCTTCCGTTCACGCAACGCGCTTCACTTCTACGCTGCTAACGACATCCTCTATTGCTCGGGGTCCCATTCCTTTTCCTTATCCTTTACCATTACTATTTCTATCTCTATCCCCTATCCATTTCTGTTTCTGCTTCTATCCTTTTCTATCTGTTGGTGCCATCGGCATTGGTTGCGAGCGATCCGGTGTAGGTAGTTTAGCCATCGGGAAACACGATGTGTAGCGCTGCTACTGTTTCAAGTTCCGTAGGAAGGCTGTTGAAACGACGCCTCCGTCGAAAGTCTTACTGTATAAGACAGAGTTGGTACCACCAACTGCGATTGCGATCGCGCTGGTGATGGTGTTTTTAGCCATCGGGCAACATGTCGGTAGTAGCGTTGCTACACGGTTACGATCCCGTCGGGTAGTGCTGAACAAGCCCCCATCGAAGACCTTGAATTATACGCAAGGTGCTGAAGACGCTCGTCAAGCATTAGCCTTACAACCCAGAGAACCCCGGTTACATCCTCGTAGAAAAGCCCAACCGGCACTCGCCGAGCACTCAAGTCTTCACAAGTCTCTACCACCATTATCCTCCCGGGCCGGGCATCTTTCCTTTCCCCCCCGTCGGAGTTGAGCTACTGTGTGCCGCAAGCCCACAAAAAGGGAAAGGGAGTCTCGAACGCTCTTTCTCCGTAGCACGTGCCATCGGCAGTGGTTGTTTCTGTTGCTGTTTTTCTTCTTTTTGTTTGACCGTCGGACTGTGTTCGCGGCCTGCCAGGCACATTGCACTACAGCGAACACACGCGTACACGTGTAGGAGGCACGTACCACCGCGCGCACAGTACGCGTCTCACACGTGTGCTGTTAGCCCCGACGGCTGACAGCATTACAGCGCGGGACGACCCGCGCTACAGTAAGTTACTACAGCATAGCGGTACTGTAGTATTATGATAGACGCATTGTATAGATTAAATAAGAGCGAGATCGGCGGCAGCGTAGGCGGACAAGCACGGACTTGTCCACGACCTACCGCCTAGGTCCGTCTTCCAGCTTAACTAACAAGCTCGATCCGCCTTCGCGCGCGTTAACCGAACAAAGCGGGTAGGGGAAAGCTGCGTACTCGAGCGAGCGTAGATCCGCCTCCGCCCGTCAGCGCTGGTACGTTATCCAGCCCTGCTCCGGGGCGTTGAGACATAGATCGGCCCGCGCGTACGTTCGTCCCTGACCGTCCCGCTCTACCACGCTACCAGGGCCCGCTTCCCTGTCTCATTAGCTGTGTGTTCTCCCCGTCTTCTCGCCCTCATCCACGGTCTCGGTTGAGCTAAGGCATACACCCCTCGACGTCAGGGGGGTGTTTATGCCACAAGAACAACCCTATTTGAGCATTGGTTATACAACCCTTTAAGGAGAAACCCCGTTTCCGCTTGCTGCGGAGCCTGGCTTTTGCCAGAATGGAAAAATCGCAACAGAGCTGGTTTAGATATGGTTTACCCATTTCCACAAAACTCGGTTCTCCGCATCCACAGTTACACATCGGTAGCTCTGCAATTTCCGGATAGTTTTTCCTGTTGCCAATATAGCGATGTTGCCCTTCATGGGCGCCAGAGTCGTCCAAGAGACCGTGAAAGTCATCGATATCCACCGCGTTGCGCGTTCTCCGCCTTCTATAAATCAACTGCATGCATGCGTGCAGTATCAAACCCTGCGCTCTAGTGCACAGGGGATCCGAGATGAGATCACCCTCATCCTTCGTAGAAATTCCCGGGAACTCTGGAAGTTTGGTGAGACAAATTTCTTTATGTCGTCTGATAGATGTCCATCTATCTGTACCGCCGAGATGAGCAATTAGAGCATCCAAAGTTTCGTCTTTATGCGATCTTCTGGCGTACACCATCGATGGTCTGGAACGGCGCCCTCGTCGTCGGGCTTCGACCAGATCAAGCCTCTTTTTTTCGTCATAAAGCTCACACGCTCTCTGATGAATTCCAATCAACGCGTCAAGAGTGGACGATTTTCTACATTCATAGCAATGTTGCCGAAGCATCCCAATTTGCAGCAGTTCTATATTTCCGGCGGGAATAGCTTTCCAACGGTTTTCGTAAGTATTCGAGCTTGCGACTCTCGCGATCGCATCCACTTTTCCCTGCCATGAGCAAATAGAGTAGATTGGTTGCCTTCGTTTTGCAGAGAACTAGGACGGCGCTTTCTCTCATTCAAGTAACCTGAAGCATATCTTTCTGTACAAATATCAAGGGGAAATGTCTCACTGCTTGTACGAAGAACGGCATCCTCGCCAAGGCAATCTTCGAAGAGGGTGTCGTCTATGGTTCCGAGATGATTCCATGCATCACATGCTATGACAGGAGATGGCAATCGGTTTTCGTCACTATGTGACCCTTGTGACACGTTTGAATTTTGGCTTTCGTCCGCCTCAGAATTTCGGAAAGGTTTAGACATAGTACCAACTTTTATTTTGTAAAGGCTTCTATTACCAATGATCTTATTGCTTTGCCGCCTTAAGATATTTCCATACGCAGATTGAACTGCATAAAGAAGCCTGAGTAACAACTCAATCTGCTAGGTAAAGGATCTTTTACGCCCAGAAAATACAGTTGAAGTTTTAAGCGGACACCGCTGGTAGTCCTATGCAGTCTGCACTTGATATAATACAACATTGTCACATAGAGATAAAACAATTGCCAGCGTGTAGACTGACAGAAACAAAGACGAACGTATCGATAGGATGAATTATGTGTTGTGTCGCGCTGTAGTTCTAACAGGAACGCAATGAGAAGCCTACGTATGCAGTATAGTTCCGTAAGTGTTGAATGTGTTGCCGCTCAAAAAAAAGGATCGTCATAACAGGCGGTCGCTGTGACGACGCTTCGCTTTGTTGAGACGGCTTATTTTCTGCTTTGTCGTTCACTACGTACACGCATCCAAATCCGAGATGAGGGTGGTGGCGATAAGACGTATCAGCTGAAATGAAGAAAAGACGAATGTGCGGGGCAATTAGTCGTGGGGACGATTAAAATAGATAGCAGCCGCAGTCCTAGAATGGCGGGTCCCAAAATCCTTACAAGGTTGCGCCTGCTCTTCCCGCCCAGAGCGAAGATGCTCGCGAGTTGCAAAGTAGGCTAGGTGAACGGAAAACCAGGCAGTGATTTTTGATGCGCAGGAGTCTCTGCGAAGATGCGTCCGGGGCTTCCTCGTTATATCCCAGTGGACTGGATCGTGTTCCACTTCATGGATTGAAATTTGTTCTAAATTGTGTGCAGCGCGAATCTATTTTCTAAAATCCGTTAACATTTCTATCAACTGTGAACAGTGTTGCAATGCAGCAATCCAGGCACTAGGCCTTGGGTTAGGAAGGAATTCCATCGAGTCAGTCCCCAAATTCGAGGGCATGATTGAGTGGAATCTGGGGACCATTCGATGTCATATGAAATCCGTATTCTCCTGAAGAGCCCTCTGTCAAGGAATGAATTGTTGAAGTGTGACAGCCAAGAGCAGACACGAAGGATGCATCTTACGAAACGATATATTATTACGATTTTTGTCGATCCAATCTGGCGCACTTACCCGCAACTGGACAATCGAGCCAACGACCTGCCGGTGTGCTGAATTGTAGTTACGCAGACTAGAAACACAGGAACGGAGATGGACAGGAGGATTCACTACCTTTAACTTTGCTAGCGTGGAAGGTACGCACAACTGAACTGTTTAGGTAGCAACCACTCTGCTGGCTAATACTAGACAACAACAAGAACGAAAACAACTCCACTTCAAAAAGGACACCCCTGCTATTTGTCTGAAGGACATAAAGGTATACAAGCGCGTAAGTGCGTGACGAAGCTCATGGCCATGAGGGAATCGCAGTCGCTGCTAAAGCTCAGATTCGGCGCACAGAGGCGCTCGACTTGCATGCATTGACAGGGACTTGAAGTGAATTAGATTGTATAGATAGTTGGTAGCGGGATGATTGAATTAAGGCTAGAGCTACCGTACTACAGGGCATTTAACTAGAGGGACGTCTACCAAGGATATTGCTAGGGAATGAAAGAGATAGCGGGATTGAACCACACATGTCGGCATCCGCCCGGGATGGGATGCACTGCCGACCGGCACTCGTGGAGATCAGGTTCTCGGAGCGCTATGGAGCTGGGAGAGCTCATGCGCCGGACACAGCGCATGTGCGCTCCTTCATAGGCCCACAAGGACACCTGTCCCTTTACCGAATCTGAGACTGCGGGGTCCGGCGAGTGGTAGCGCTACCAAAATAAAGGACTCTACCACCGCCTCTCTGATATGGAGAAGGCAGAGGGAGATAGACTGTCCCTGCACGACTTGCCACGGCGCGATTAAGGAAAAGGCACGAATACGCAACAGCTAGTTAGTGCATACGAGAACCGATCCGAAGCGGCGAAGAATATAAAGAACCGAGTAGGGAGTTACCTCGGGAGTACATTGTTACTCAATCACCTTGTTCATAGCAGAACTACCCTTGAGCCACCATTACCTATTACCATGTCTAAACCCCGAATTACCACAACAGTACAGTATCCAAAAACAGTTGTGGGCTTTGCAGCACATACTGTAGAGTACAAGCTTGTATACTGTAAATGGATGGATGCAAACAGTACCCAAGGGCACAGTACAAGTTGTTGTACTGTACGTGATATGGACTAAGGCAGCGGTTGGTGTGTTGTGTGACGATCAGGAACGATAAAATACCTGGCTCCCCGCTGCTCAGCTGACAGTGCGACTGCTCCCGACTCCCTTGGTACGAGTTCTGCACCCCAAAACTTGAACACGTTCCGAAAAGTTGAACAAAGAACGCTGTCGGCCTGGTTTGATTGAGATGAGAGTGAATATGTAAACAGATTCCTTACACTCTAACCTTTCTATTGCACCTTGTCATGATTCCCATACACAGCTCACACACCTGTGATACGCATACACATATCACAGAGCGCAGCTGCGCAGGCAACGCCGCCGTCCCCGGCTCCTCTTCCCTTATAGTAGCGCACGGACCCTCAGCCTCAGTGAACTCGGCCATCGTGCCTTTTACCAGTGGTTATGGTCCGTAACCGCAAACCGCTCAAGCAACACGACCACAAACCGCACACCCGCCAATCCTCACGACTGGCAAAGAGCACCACCCCATCTGGTAGCCACCCCGCCACACTCCTCTACATCCCCCATCACAAGAGCACACATCGCCTCCGCCCCCAAGCGTAGAGCTAAGATCCCCCACACAAAACCACTCTGACTGCAGCCACATTCGTTGCAATTAGCATGGACGATTTCACAGTCACAGCCACCACAGCGGTGCTGTTCGACGAATTCGCCAACCTCCTCACATTCGCGTACAACATCAAATGCCTCGGGGAGCCACGTACCCTTCTCGCTTGGACTGTACCGCGCACTGGCAACGGCGCGCTGCACATCTCCCAACCTAACTCCACCGCTGGCATACAGCGCAAAGCAGAAACACACATAGCCAACAGCAAGCCCACACCGTATCAGGAAGGTATTCGTCTTCATGGCCCCGCAGACCAGGAAGATCCTCTTTCGGACCACACGCAGCCGAAAGAGTACCAACAGCTACTTGGAGACCTGAGATATATTGCCGGCTCCACCCGACAGGACATATACTTTCTTACGAACCTTCTGTCGGTAGCCTTCAAAGCTCCGAAAAAGCGAAACTGGAATGCCCTCAAACGTGTCCTCTGGTACCTCCGTCACACCCCCAAGCACGAGCTGCTCTTTCGCGCCGCCCGCATCCCCTCCACGTCAGCAACAACACTGACAAAGTAATCTCCAAGACGCCTCTCCTCACAGCCTAGTCGGATGCTGACCACGCCGCCGACGTCACTGATCAAAAATCCATGTCCGGCATAGTGCACCTTTACAACGGGACACTTATCTATTGGAGATCCATGAAACAGAGCATCGCGGCGCTCTCCACGTGCGAGGCCGAATTATCGCCCCAACCTCTTCCGTCCCACAAACATCACGGCAGCGCCGCATCCTCCAAGATGTGGTATAACTACCCACGTCCCGACCACTCGGAAACGAGGGGGGATTAGTGTGAGGGAGCGCGCGGCGCGGGGTACCCACGCGAGCGCGGACCGATCGGAAGAACTCGTAAAGAGGGAAGGCACACGTGGCCGGTGACGCGCAGCTGAGTGGAGGTGCTATAACCACACAGCCGGTCACGGGTTAGAAGCCTGAGACTTAGAGGTAAAACCGGACGGAGTTAGCAAAAAGCCATAAAGGGAAGGGAGGCGAGTCTGCCCCCGTTTACTGGGACGGGACAGGTGCCCCCGGTCTTAACCCCTAAGTGGGACGGACACCTGTCCTGCTACAGTAGCTGTTACATACGGTATACCAGCTACTGTACTAAATTGGCTAATTGGTACCATTAGCCACTAACTGCTAATTACTTACCGGACGGGTCGCACACGTGTGCCCGTGGCCACGACCGGCGCCAACGGTTATGCCACGTGTACGCCGTGGAGGTACTACTGCGCTTTCAGAAGGCGCGTGCACGATTACTACAGTAGTAACCGCCCGTCCAGGCGGTTCTCATCTCCCACCAGGGGTCGTGGTGTGGAATTGTACCACCCAAGACATCCGAATGCTCAGCCTGCACCCCACCGCCTTCTTCATGGAAAAACAGTCCGGAATCCACATTACCCGGAACACATGACCCACCAAGCGTCGCAAGTTAATCGATCTCTAGCATCACTTTCTACCGCACAACGCGTGCGAAGGCCATATCGAGCTGAAGCACGTCCCCAGCGCGGAAATGACTGAGGACATATTCACCAAACACCTGAGGTCCGACCCGTTCCGCAAGCTTACCGCAAAGCTTAATCACCGCAGCACCCACCCCCAACCCCGCTCAGCACGACCATACAGCGACGAGGGGAGTGTAATGATTCCCATATCCATTTTCTTTCGCTCCATGGTCGTCCTTTGCCACCTGTCACGATCCCCGTGATTCCCATACCCAGCTCACACACCTGTGACAAGCACACACGTATCACAGAGCGCAGCTGCCCAGGCAACGCCGCCGTCCGCAGCGCTTCTTCCCTTATCCCTATGCTTCGGTTTGTGACGTTTCACGACACGTTTCACGACACGTTTCACACACAGTGACCCCCAGCAATGGGACAGTGCGTTCCACGTCTCCAAAATCACAAACTGTTTGTGATTGGATGTAGAACTTTGACACGTTTTGTGAATATATCTGCGTGAGTGTTCCACCGCCGTCGACAAACTCAACAAAATGAAGATCTTCCAGTCAATTAGGATCCTTTATGAGACGATCGAAGGGCAATATCCCTAATGTGATATTTTAATGTAGGGTACACCGTATATTAACTTTGGGACGTCGAAAGTACGTCCGTTCATTTGCACCTGCCAAACCAATCGCATAGGGAGACACCTAACGGCCCGGAAAGTGCGTCGACCCAGTTTCAGCGAACTTGAACAATTACAACCCCATTTTACATCGCTCGAAAAATTGCTACTTCCAGACCACGACGATGCCAGTAAATTGCGTTATGTACGGTATACCGTACATACAGGGCTATTATAACTACTCATTCATAGCTCTAATGACAACCGCCTTCTCACAGACGTCGTCCATTGCCTTTCTAAGTCACTGGAACCTCTTTTCCGTGCTGCAACGCGACGCTGAGACCCGGAATTTTCCTCCAGACAATCAGAGGCTTGGGAAGAACATTCAGACCTTTCCCGAGAGACACTTACTCTAGCTTCCGTTTCGCGCTGCTCTAGTCGCTTCTTCGAATGCCACATGTCGCAGCAAGAGCGCCGTGTACCGGGATAGGTTCTGACACACAAATGTGTCTCACAATGCGTACACTTAAAGGACGAACGATGTCCTCTATATTTGCTATTTCCCTTCACGTTCATCCCACATAAAGCGCACCACCCTTCCGAACGAATTTGCCTTTGTCCATGTCCTGGTACGTTCAGCCGTAACTGAATACCGTCAGGGCCATTAAAAAATAGTAAACGGTTTCGTTTCCGATTGCGGGAGAGCGCCCGCAAGCGGTTTATCTCACCTTCATTCAGAGCAGCAGGAATTGTCTCTTCTACCATGGACGAATTCCTCCGTAATTTGTCAGCAAATCTCAACAACTCTGTACACGCTTCCAGACAAAAATCAGCTAGAGATTCCACATTATTTAGAGCTTGTCGAAAAGCATGGAGATGTGGAAGCGACAAGGGTCTGCGATAAGGTCACGTCTTTCATTCATCCTGTACGTTATAAATGAAATCACAAACAAAGTCTTCAGTGTTTGTCCCACAACCTTTTGTTCCCACTTGAATGTGGCTGACGGACTACTTAACATGGCACGCGCTTGTGCACCGCCATCTACGCCCCCCTTCGTCTTCGAATAAAAGCTCTGTACACCGTGCTTGAAAAGTTTCAAGGGAACAAAAGGTTGCGGATTCTGGACGCTCGTGTTGATAGCCCTCCATAAGTGCAGTCTGGACTTCAATACCCTCTTAGTTTCCGATGCCACAAATGCTGGAAATGGTTCTGGCCGATCAAATGGCCAATTCAGTAACCTATTTCTATTATCTTCTAAAACAGTCCTTGCTTCTCGGATCAATTCTGAAGGTGCCTTGATCAAAGTGCAGGACAAGAGTGCTGCTTCGGAGCAAGAAACTTACACGACGTAACTGACGCGAAGCATGATTGGCTGCTGTAGCAGCTGCGCAATGTGGCAGTGAGTTATGTGTTCTAAAAATGCCTGTGTGCCCATTTCAAGGCAGAGTAGGTCTACTGAAGCGTTAGCAACAGCCCTTGAAAGAGTTGAGTCTGCAACGCTCGTCTTAATTTCTACAGTACACACATGTGGCGACGGTTCGGGATTATTTGAGGTGTTGAACGCAGTTTGGTTGACATCGATGAGTGCCATGCCATCTGGCGAGCAGCCTAGCCATTCTTTTCCTTATCCCCAAACATGCCACAGTGATAAACAGCCCTAATGAAATGTTTGGCTCTTAAGGCATTAACAGCAGCGTTTTCTGTAACCGTACCACGCAGAATCGCCTCCGTAAAACGCAAAGTGCTAAGCCAGCTTGCCGCCAAAAGTTTAAAAGTCTCTGGCACTGTTCTCTCGTTGCATTGTACATCTGCAACACCAAGTCGTGTGAGGATCTCGGAAATATTCAGTAACAAAATCCCAGCAACTGTCGCAGTTATTCGGAACTGCCTAAGCACGAACCACTCTTCACATCTCTGGTCCACGGTTAAAATTACTGCATTGTTTAAGCAGTACAGTTCAATGGTATCTCGACTGTCATTGGAGTTAGTCGGCGGTACCACTATCTTGCCCGCATTTGTTATATTCGTAAATAGAACATCAACCTGCGATAGAGTCCGAGGAACAGCCACCCAACAATTGATTAAATTGGACAAACTTCCTGGCAGAGTGTAAACGAAGCGGAGCGTCTTTGAAAAGTTCTTCGTCCCTCTTTCCCGTATTACTACAGCTGTCACTCGAACATTCAAACCATCATCTTTAAACGTTTTCTGGGCGTGCTTGCAAAGACTTCCCATTTGGGGACTGTCGTCAATTACAAAGGCATTCTCGCGATCATAGATAAAGAGATTATCTGCTGGGCGGGCCTGTTCGATATCATTGTCAAATTCGCTCTGTTCCACGTCATCTTTTGCGGGATCGAATTGCGAGGCTCCAAAGAATGGATGACATCTGAACAGATGTTCAGGCATTATAAACATAAAGCCAATGCCTCTCTTGGAAAGACTAGGTATCATACTCATTTTCCAATACACGCGGTCGGCTGTTATCACAAACCCAGATAAAGACTCCTCCCCGCGAGCGTCAACCACTGCGTTGACGGGTTTTTCAACGTCGTTTGTCTGCGACTCTCCGCGACGTCGAAAGCGAACCATAAAGGTAATTCTAAATAAAGCATCTGCAATGGCATTTACGCAGTGCCCCTCTTTGTCGGCTTTCCTCATGCTTATAGTTTTAACCTGGTTGTCACTTGCCCTGATCCCATTGAGGTCATCATCAAGTGTTGCAAAGGTATACGACGGAGAAAGAAATACTTTGCATGACATACTGTACGCAGCCATCTCAAACTCTGAGAGTTTGACGGTTTGATCTGTTTGGGAGCACCAAACAATCCCACCAGTATCGCCACGTCCTGTAGAGGAGAAAACAAGAATATTTCCAGAAAAATAGCGAACTAGAGATAATGATGGTACAAGACAGTCCATCTTATGAAGCAATTCGAGCGTCTTAGAGATGCTGAACCCAGAGAACTGCGATAAAAAGAAAACTGCTAGGAAAGAATACATGTCTGCACGGTGAAGTTGACCAAGCCCGCAGTTGTTAACATAATTCGCTCGTTTGTCCAGAGGTTACATTTTTGCACTAGTTCATCACGGAAAAGAACTATGTAGCTCGATCGCGAATGCACTAGCTGTCCTACTTGAATTGCAGTCTTCATTCTTTCGATTGCTGCTCTTGTAAATAGCCGAGCTCTTTCGGAAAGCACGTCCGTAATAAAGTCATGCTCGAGTTTTACAGCTTGGACTCGAACCGTTTGAATTCTCCATCCCTCCGTGTAGTCGTGTGTTCTTCTCTGTACCCATGCTCGACGTCCACGTCCCCCTCTGCCCCTTCTCCCGCGAGGGCGACCGCGCGTATACGCCTGTCCGCCTTGAGAATGCTCAATGACAGTGCCTGGTTGTGAGCTCTGTTGTGCGTTTTGAGTGGGCACGTGTGTGTTACCGTCACCAACGGGTTGATGCATTGAGCCTGTATGGGGAGTGGGTAGTAGAGAGGGAGTGGGTGGTAGAGGATGGAAGTTTTGAAAGATTGAGCCGTCTTCGATGCCTGTGAGGGGAGGGAGTGGCAGAGGCAAGGGGGTTTATAGGATTGGGCCGTCACCTCCGTCAAGTGGCTCTAGCGGCGACGATGGCATCATGAGATTGCTGGGGCGGGGTTTTGGCTGAGGCTTAAAGGTCTGTTGGGCAGATTTAGAGTGGGGAAGGGTGGGTGGTATGTGTTAGGAGCACGAGGAGATTCATTCAGTCGGTATTGAACTTGAACAAAATGTGAACAGGTGGGATGCTCTCCACAGCCCACGCTTCCTACCTATGCACTTGCAAATAAGAACGCTACACTTGTCTATAAGATAGAATCGTTCAAAGACGGTCTAAAATGAGCCTATATGTACGGTACACCGTACATAAAGCAATTTCCCAAAAATATGCATCCTCATTTATGTACGGTACACCGTACAATATTCACATTAGGGATATCCTTCACGCGTACCGTTCTCTCCCTGTGTACCCTTCCCAGTTGATGTAGTTTTAGAAATTGTATAATTTTGAAAAAGTGCGCCATTCATGGATACCACCCCGCCGACCTCAGAGACATCCCTCCCATCCAACTTGATCCCCTCAATTCATCACCTTAGTCATTAGGGACACTACCAGATCCATCGTATTCCCTACTGACGCTCACTCTTCATTTGCCCCCGACATGCCACTGTCAATGCCGAGTGAGAGAAGAGATGGTGATCAGCTGCGCCAAAAAGCTGGTCAACATGCTGTGCCCTTGCTTCAAACAACATCGATGAACCAGAAAAGCGTCATGACGGAAACTGGGATTTGTAAATCGATGGTGTACATGCTAAAAAAATGTTGGAGACAAAAATGAAAGAAACATATGGCAGCTTTTGAGTCCCAATCGGTGCCGACCTGGACGTCCTCGGGTACTTAGTGATGAGGAGGATAATATGATTTCCGATCGCATGGTGTTTGCAGCAAGGAGAGGATTTGCAATGACAGCAGAGAACTTGAAGTGCACGACGTTGCGCGTAGTTGCGGATGGCCGGGAAGGTGTTACTGACGGCTATCCAAGTGATGATGTAATCAGGAGTTTCAGGGCACGGTACCGCGAGTTCACCTACCGCAATAGTGAAAACAAATAGGCGGCTAAGATACGTGGGGAAACGTACGAACATGTCAAGACATATTTCGACGTCTTTTTGAGGGTCGCCAAACAGTGTCCGGGTATGCTGCAAGATCCCGACCGTTTTTGGAATATGGACGACACGTCCGTGGACGTTGAATTTAGAGAGCGAGAGAAGTCTTTTACGACATCAGCAAGCCATTCCGGTGGATATAATACAGTTAAGCAAGGCGGTAATGGTACTTGGTGTTTGGTAGGTTGTTGGCTTTTACTAGTTGAGGTGGGAGTTTTTTTGTTCTTCTCTCTGTCTACATTAGACCTACAGCTACTTATAGTCCGCAATCCGGAGACGGAGGCGAGCCTACGCAAACGGCAGGCAATACCTTGAGCAATTGACATGCAATGTTTCTGTCATTTGTCAGAACGCGTCAAAGGAATAAATTGAACGTGGGGCAAACGTATCGTCCATGAAGGGAGCATCTTATTTCGTGTCTGTCCGTCAAGGAGCGACTCGCTTCGTGCCCATCCATCAACACCCGTTTGAGACAGATACTAACACCCCCTCTTCCTCCCGTGCTCGGTAATGGCAAACACACTCATCCCGTCGCGGTGTTTTTCAAACTTGGTTCGAAGAAGCGGTTTTTTGAGTACATCGGCAGTCATATGTTCTGTCGGGCAGTACTCCACACGTAGCACACCGTTCTTGAATTGATCCAGGACGTAGTTTTTCCGTATCGCGACATGCTTGGCGTTTCGCACGCTTTGCTTACTCCACGCTATTGCCCCCTGGTTATCCTCATACACTATTGTTGCCTCGGAAGAATCAACATCAAAGGCAGACAGTAGATTTCTGACCCATACAATATCTTTGCTGGCCTCGCAGAGTGCGATGTGTTCCGCTTCAGTGGATGAGAGAGCCACGCAGTCTTGTTTGCCTGTCTTCCAACAGATGCTTGAACTCGCCAACTGTAGCAGTGTTCCTGATGTGGACTTCCGATCTACCTGGTCCCCAGCCCAGTCAGAATCTGAGTAGCACACAAGCTTGGTTGGCTTTCCGGCGAGCCGAAGAGCAAAGCTGCTTGTTCCTTGAAGATAACGCAAGACTCTCTTTGCGCTTCTGAAGTGTCTCAAAAGAGGCCTAGCACTGTGCCTGCAGAGCAGATTGACCGCCAGCGCTATGTCAGGCCGCGTCCTTGTAGAAAGAAGCAGGAGGCATCCCACAAGCTCTTGGTATAGGCGCTGGTCCTTAAATTATTCTTCGTCATCCGGATTGGTCTCTTTCCCTTCTACACAAGCCGGAGTATCAACGGGCTTGCAGTACTCCATACCAAAGCGCCTGATAATTGCCTTGGCATAGTGTTCCTGTGCAAGCCATGCACCTTCCTCATCTCTCTTGAAGTGCACGCCCAGAAAGTCCGCCAGTTCTCCCAGATTCTTCATGTCCAGTTCGGAAGACAAGCGTTCCTTCGTCCTTTGCACACTAGACAAGGACTCTCCCATTATGATCACGTCGTCTACGTACAGTAGAACCCAGACACCGTTGAGACGAAAGACACAGGAATCTGCTTTAATGCCAACAAAACCGAGTTTGTCCATAACCTGGCCCCATTTCTTGAACCAGAGCAGCGGAGCCCGCTTTAGACCGTAAAGACCTTTAAGAAGTCTAAGTGCTTGCCCCTGTTCGAGCTTGACCCCACTTCCAGCAGGCGGGAGAATAAAGACGTCTTCATCAATGTCTCCGTGCAAGAAGGCTGTTTTAACATCCATCTGATGGATATGATAGCCGCGCTGTACTCCTAATGTTAGAGCAACGCGTACAGTCGTGAAGTCCACGACCGGTGCGTATGTGAACTCTAAAAAGCCTTGCATAAAGCCTCGCACAACAACTCGAGCTTTGTAGCGACCGACTGATCCGTCTTTGAGCATTTTCTTTTTGAAGATGAATAGGCTTGACAACGGCTTGACCCCCTCTGGCAGTGCGGCTACAGTCCATACCTTATGCTCCCTGAGAGATTCCATTTCTGAACGGACTGCCTTTTCCCATTCTTGAGCATCAGACATCTTGGCCGCCTCGGCTACAGTGGCTGGTTCTCCTGTAAGTTTTTAGAAGAAGGCACTGCCAGGTACCAGGAACTTGGTCTTCTCCCTATTGCGTGTCGGGTATCTCCTCTCGTGGGTATTTGTGTCGGTAGTCGGAGGAGATTGCTCGACAGGGTCAATGCCCTTGTTCCCCTCCTCCTCGAGCCCGTATGCAGACGGAACAGGCGGAACATATGTCAGGAGATCGTCGGCCTCGCTATCTTCCTCCGATTCTTTAGTATGTTTCTTCAAGTTACCCTCAACGCCGTCCCAGTGTGCTGGTGTTTTGGGATTCTCGCTCTCTGACTCACTGTCCGCGTCTTGCGAGAAGTCCCCAAATCCGTACCACTTCTTGGATGGGAACCGCTGTTCGAGGATCTTTACATGTCTCGCCACGATGGGCTGCCTGCTCTTGCCGTTCCAGACCTTGTACGTACTGTTCTCGTAGCACCCAACAAGGACCCCCTGACGACTCTTCTCGTCAAGCTTTCGGCGATTCTCTTTGGGAATGTTTGTCCATACAGTACTCCCAAAGACCCGCAGGTGATCTACCCGAGGTTTGATTCCAGTGAGTATTTCATAAGAGGTCTTCTCGTCGGACCTTGGACAAAGGAACCTGTTCCTAATGTCCGCCGCATGAGCAACTGCCTCAGCCCAGAACTCCTTCGGCATCTTTGCATGGTACATCATTGATCTAGCTGACTCCATCAGAGTGCGGTTAGCCCGTTCCGCTATTCCATTCAGTTCGGGGCAGTACGCTGGATGATCCTTTCTCTCTATTCCGTGCTCTTCGAGGTAACCATCACATGCGACGTACTCTCCTCCGCCGTCGCATTCGAGCCTTTTTATGCGACAGTCATACTTTCTCTCGAACCATTTATGGAACCTTTTGAAAGCGTTTAGTACATCGCTCTTGCGAGCGATGGGAACAACCACCATGTAGCCGCTGTGCTCATCGATAAATGTAACATAATAGTTTGAACCCCCGAGTGAAGTCCTTGACATCTTTCCGGAAAGGTCACTATGAATGACCTCTCCGACCCGCTTGACACGAGTATCCTCCTTCGGACTGAAAATTTATGCTGCTTGCCTTGAAGGCACGGAACACAGTCCCCGGAATCCTTCTTCGGCGCATCAATGTCCAACCCAATCACCGCCTGCGTTCTAGCAAGCTGTCGGATGCTTCGGACATGAGCATGTCCAAGTCGGTTGTGCCACAGAGTCTCACCTACAGACGAAGCTGCCATCGCCTTTCCCTTGCTTCTTGTGATGACATGAGCATCAAGCTTAAATACAGCATCGGCCAGTCTCCCTTCTAGCTCGATAAATCCTTCCCGAACAGCAACGCATTTGTCGTCATGAAACTTGATGGTGTATCCCTCTTGGCACAGAGAAGCGCACGACAGTAGGCTAGCTTCGAGACCAGGAACAACTAGCACGTCATGGAACACAGTCTTGCGAAGCTCGGGGGAGCCATTTCCGTTCAGCATGGTGGACAAAACAAGCTGACCTTGTTGAGTTGCGTGCAGTGTTTCGCCGTTTCCAAGAACAATGAGCTTGGATTCTATCTCGTCGATATTCGAGAGCAGATCTGCACTCGCAACCATGTTGTTTGATGGGCCAGAGTCAAGAACAAACGAAAAATCTCCTTGAGCCTTCTTAGTCGCCATCATCATAGTAGCATGATTGGCAGAACCATTACCACTCTGCGCGCCAGTGTAGCTACGTTGGCGCTGTTTCTTGGTACGACAGTTCCTGGCAATGTGCCCCACACGACCGCATGAGTAGCACTTACGATGATCTCCGTTTGCGTGCTTCTTAAACGACAATTCAGTGTTGCCAAATGTTCGCCCTTGCTGGTTCGCCATGAGGGCAGCAGTCGTACCTGCAGTGCTGACAGGGTTCTTCATCCCTTTTCCAGCTGTTTGTGCGGCCCAAGTCTGAGCCTCGAACTCCTGTAGCAGTCTTGATGTGACAGTTTGCCATGTCAGTTCCGTTACTGTAGCCTGTAAAGACGCAATTACATGACCGAATGCAGACTGGTTCTTGTCACCAAATGATGCTAGTAGCACTGCGATTTGCATGTCTTCCGCCAATTCGCTGCCCATGCCAGCCAGGCAATTGAACAGTTCTTCAAAGGCTAAGATGTAGTCAGGCATCGCTTCGTTTTGGTACGTCATTCGTGAAAGCTGCGTCTGAACTTGCACCTTGGTAGCGGCGTTGACGACTGCATATCGTTCTTGGAGACGCTTCCACATCTTATTCGGGTTGTCCCGAACCGGCATGCAGAGCCGAAGGGGTTTCACCCCCAAACCTTGTATAATAGTTGCAAGAGCTTTTGCAGCGCTTAGTTTGACCTCTGCCGAAAGCTCAGTCTTTCGATCACCGATGACATCCTGAAGAACGACGTTCAGGATGTCCTTCGCTTCCAAAGCGGCCTCAGTGCGCGCTTCTCAGATGCGGAAATCCTCTCCCAGCTCCCCCTCAAACTTGTAGACCTTCGTGCTGTTTTCCATTGCGGAGGAGTGCAGGAACTAGTTAGCAGTCGCGTATAACGACGGGAGACAGTGCAGCGATGCAAGATGGTGCAGTAAAGTTCAACGTGAACCTGGGCCCATAACCACTTGGTGTTTGGTAGGTTGTTGGCTTTTGCTAGTTGAGGTGGGAGTTTTTTTGTTCTTCTCTCTGTCTACATTAGACCTACAGCTACTTATAGTCCGCAATCCGGAGACGGAGGCGAGCCTACGCAAACGGCAGGCAATACCTTGAGCAATTGACATGCAATGTTTCTGTCATTTGTCAGAACGCGTCAAAGGAATAAATTGAACGTGGGGCAAACGTATCGTCCATGAAGGGAGCATCTTATTTCGTATCTGTCCGTCAAGGAGCGACTCGCTTCGTGCCCATCCATCAACACCCGTTTGAGACAGATACTAACAATGTTAACAGCCGTTATTGCAGTGTTGGCATCTGGGCTGATTGCACCTCCTTTTTTATTGTGGAGGGCAAAAATGTGATGACTAGATGGTTCAAACCATTCGAAAAGGAGGAACTGAACTTGACAGGAACGGAATTGCACGCCTTAAATGATGTTGGTTGGTTTTCTGCTGACGGCTACGTCGTATGCTCCGAAAATGGTTCGATGCAGAAGCACATAATACCGATATTTGTCGAGCACCTGAACAGGTTTGTAAGGGGACACGTGCCTCCGTCAAAGCAGTATCTGTTTCATCTCGATGGGCATGCATCACGCAAAGGAGTAGAGTGACTGCATGCTTGCATTGACAAAAAATGTCAAGCTATTCAGATTCCGGCCAATACGACGCAAGAGCTGCAACCGTGTGGGCGTGATGTTAATTCTTGTTTTAAAAAAACTGTGAGAAAGACGAAGGACGGGCTTTGTAAAATGGGTCCTCCGAAGTATGCTCGGTCGGAGGGAAGCTGATGTGTGCAGTCCGAGGGCTTCAGGCAATTACAGTGCAGAATATCAAAGACCCCTTCAGGAAAACTGGCATATGGTCTGCAATTTAATTTCGCAAATCGATTGCGTACTAGAAGTGATTTGCACAAACAGCATGCTGTGGCTTTTAAGGAAACGAAAGATCAGGGTGTAGTTCCTTTCAGAGTGCTCCAAAGACGAAACGATGGAAGTACGGCTCGGGAGATATGGAATGTTATGTCAAAGAATATTGGACCATCACGAAAACTACAAGCTGTTCAGGTAATTTAAAGCACTGACAGACCGTCAATGACGTGATTATGGGCGTCAGGAACGGGCAGGGAGTCGAAGGAGCTCTGTAGGTAGTGAAGAGGCACAGGGAGGAATGCAGAGGAGAAGAAGTTGTTACAACAACGGTAGAGAGAATAGCTGTTCGAGTGGGTGGCAAAAGAGACGGCGTGTTAAGCGCTAGTGCGCCTGCCCTTTATCTCAGCCATGCCGAGACACTTGCAGATCATGAAAAGAAGATCGAGGAAGCACAAGATTCGCAAAATGAGAAACACAAAATTGCACGGGAAAGAAAAAAAGGCAAACAGCAGGCTACCTAGCGCACTACAAAGCGTGTTGAATGTGAAAATAGAAAATTGGAACGCCAGAGGACTGCGCCGCAAGGCAGAAGGAATAAGACGGAGCCGCAATCGAAAATGAGGAAGACCGCAGAAGCGGACGACAACAAAGAAAATGCTGTTCAACACAGCTCTTTTGTAAGGCAGGGACGTCCTAGTGATGTGCGATGTCCTCTTTCAACGTTGGCGGACGCTGCGGTCGCACAGAGAACCGACAGCAGCAGCCAGTAGACCATCAAAATGCGAAGTGGAATCGGAAAAAGAGTTCCAGTGTTGGACCAGGTTTCGGTAAAAGTTGCTTTTCCTGATTGGCGGTAATGTGGGGTTGGAATTGAAGTGGAACAAAGCATCCAATATGTCGAACACCGCCTTGAAGTAAAGATCCGTGAAAAAGCGATTGGGCTGATTTGTTTTTATTTTCGTTTGACATGAAGTCAGATATGATGGGATGTAAGAAAAGGGTTTATAATAGCACCAGCCGGGAAGGATAGTATCTTTCATCTCAGAAAGTGTCTGTTGTCTAGAACCTCATCACTGCGTAGCCCCCCTTTTACGTGTTTTTGGTGTATTATGGGCTGTTTATAATTGTCTAAGACGACACTATCCTGATATTTTTCTCAGAATGCCTCCTATATGCAGTGTATATTAGTACCGATGAGCACAGCATTCACCCTGAAAACCTAGTAATGACGGGAGGCGACTTTGTGGGTGGGCGGCCCCTCTATTGCTACCGAAAGAGAACCTATTTTCGTGAATGAGGAGGTCATGCACACCAACGCTGTGTAGGTTATGTACAGTAGGACGGCATTTGTAAAGGGGGTTAGGACGAGATCGGTGCATATATGTGAGGTTATTGCATTGAAGAGCACTTATGGGGACGAGGAAGGACACCACTGATCCAAACTCACACAGAATGTCTACAACAGTGCACTTTTGTAGAACACAACACTGCGCCAGAGAAGCACTCACCCCTCGAAGGATAGTAACAACGCCCTTGAAGAACACCTTTAGTACTCATTTCGCCCCAGTGCTCTGAGCGGTCCAAACCGAAAAAAGTAAACCCCTGTCATTTCCGTTCCGCCGCTCTCTAGGCGCTAAAACTTACAACCGCTGAACCGGAGGGCCGACGCCGATCGATTGAGCCTACTCTGGACTGCATACCCCCAAGGAGTCTCGAGTTACGCCGACGTGCTCCGAAAGGGGCTCTAAAAAATCGTCACAATAGCTGAGCATAGGGTTATATAGCGCGCGCGGACCCTCAGCCTCAGCAAACTCCGTCCTCGTGCCTTTCACCACACACCTGAGACAGCCAAAAATCGAGTATTTTTAAGAGTATTTTGCGAAGGTTTCTCTTGATTTGTTCAAAATTTGGCGACTCGAACTTGTACAGTAGTACCCAAGGGCAAGGGTCATTCCTTGTGCGGTTACACCCAGACAAGGCAGCACCCATAGATAGGGCACCGCCAATACGGCGCCTCCATTTCCTACGCAAATAAAGCCGCCGTCGCTCCGACCACCTTCGGGGGTCGAAGACATCGGTCTGATCTTGGCATCACACCTTGCAGACATCCACCTCACATATCTGAATACTGTATACCTTCGGTGCCTCGTGAACAAGCTAGAAAAATCCTCTGACAGTGTACAAAAGAGCGGCATGGCATATTAAATGTGAAAATGTGTGTAAATGTGTAAATGCGAAAATTTTTCGCAACGTCCTGTACTGTGTAGGGAGGTGCTTTCTCTTCTAATAAACATCCAACAAACTATTTCGCCGTTTGCCTCTGCTGTCACCGATGGAGGGGCGGCACGTGGTGGAGGTAGGGAGACCGTGAAAGTCGCACACTGCTATTTCCAAATCGATAGTCGGGCGTAAGCTCGTAATTACTATCGCGTAGTGTCTGTCTCCTGCGCAAGCCTAGGGGACGAAGCCTCCATGATGACAATGGTAACCCCGGTGGAGGCGTGATGGCCATGGCTGGAACATGCGCAAGTAATTGACGGACCGCAAGGACAGACTGTCAGCATTACAGTCTGTCACCAGCGGTACTTAGACCCACGAGACGGCGACGACGAGTAAAGACACCCCCATGAGGATTACGATTCATCAGGTTATGGCCCGCTTCGCACCACTACGACTCACCATCAACTGAACGCAAACTGGATCGCGCTACACGCACTCGCAGCCGTCGAGCGTCTGCAAACAGACCAGCCGGAAAGACAGGCATCACAACCCGCCCCCGCCGCCCCCTTTCCGAATCCTCATCAACACCCAACCTCCTGCATTCAGCAGCCCTTCTCTACATCCCTCCTTCAAGGCAACAACGATCTCACACGCTCAACACCATGGACATTAAGGACATCCCCAAGCTCGACCGATCTAACTATGGACCATGGCTCCTGGCCATAAAATCTGCAGCCTACACACAAGATGCAATCGAACATATCGAGGGCAACCCGCCCACCCCAGACGATGAGCAGGAACGCAAATACTACCTCCACGCCAAGCACAAACTCTTAGGCAAAATGCTAGCCACAATACCAGCGGACATCATCAACCTCCTTCTTATGCCTGACGAGAACCCCACACCACATGACATCCTCGAGAAGCTCAAAGCCCATCTCGACACAACGAATGCGAGTGACCACCTCTACCTAAAACAACTAGCGGAACAGTGCCACATCGAACCAGGCCAATCAATCTATGAATACGTCCAACGCCATGAGACCATTAGGGCGCAAATGATCGCGGCTCGCTACCCCGACATCGCCAAACAGAGCACAAAAGTAGACTACATGATCGAAGGCCTCAAACACAACCCCACAACAGTGGACATCGGACTCCAGCTCCTGTCACTGCAACCCAAAGACGTGAAGGACTTCGTGCACAAATACAATCGAGTCGAAACATACCGTCAAGCCATCCAACCAAGCAACCCTTGGCCACAAGCAGCAGCCAGCCCACGAGCGTACCTACCAACCCACGGGCGCCGCCCCCAACCCCGCCAAATACGCCGACCCGCCACAAAACACACCAACCCCTGCCGCCATCACATCTCAAAGGGCGTCAGGTACCCGCAGCACGCGGACAGCGAATGTCGAGACCAAACACATCCGCAGAATCAAAAAACAGCACGTCGGCGACCCGCCGCCAAGGCACGAGCCATCCTCGAACCAGACGACGCGCATTACAGTGAGCTCAACATGGACGACACCGACACCGAACCCGACCACCACCAAGACGAGGCGGGTACGTTCATCCTAGACTCGGCAGCGCATCCCACGCACACATCCCGCCCCCTACCACACATGAAGCTCCTCGCCCATCCCACAAAATCCCTCACAGCAACTAACCAACCCACGAAATGCACCCACGCCGGCATCATTCAGACATATACCAATAAGGGATACCCCCTACGCCTCAAAGCAGTACACAGCCCGAACATTCCATACACACTAGTATCTGTCCACGCTCTAGCATCACTAACATGCACGGTCACCTTTGACACAAATACGGCACACATCAAGGACAGACAAAACAAAGTCATCGGCACGGCTCCATGGAATAAATCACTGCACGCCTATGCCTGGTCACCCCGAAAAAAGACCACCCGACACACAGCCAAAAGTGCACGCACCATGCCAACACGAGCCCACAACCGCACGACGACCAAGCAACCAACGGCCACAGCAAAGGCCACCCCACCCCGATCAGCGACAAAATCAGCACACCTATTGCCAAACCGCACACCCACCAAAACCCGATCGCCAAAAATACAACACTTCCACGACCCCAATCCACACACACCCAAACAACTGACAAAAACCACAGCAACCGCGTACGAGTGGCACCTCGCCCTCAACCACGCCCCGCCCAAAGCGCTCCAACGCATGGCACAGGAAGGAACCATCGCCAACCTCCCAGCCAGCCTCCAAGGCGCCCCCCCACCCATCAGCTGTTCCTCATGTGCGCACGCTCGACAATCCCCCCGCCCGCACCCAACAGCACACCACTCTCAACAAATCGCAGAGCAACTCAGCTCAGACACATGCGGCCCCATCACACCCCCGTCAACACACGGAAATGCACACATATTCACCTGCATAGACACGGCCAGCAGATACCTTGTCACCTACTACATTCGCAAGAGACAAGAAGTGAACGCCATAATACCGAAGTTGTTCCACACGTTGTCCCTACAAAACAAACTCCCCCAAGCGTACAGGACAGACAACGCTAAAGAATTCACATCGACGCACGCACAAAGGACATATCAATCTCACGGCATACAGCACATAACCAACACCCCCCACCAGCCACAAGAAAATTCTATTGCCGAAAGAATCAACAAAACGCTGTTCACAAGTGCCAGAGCAGCACTCCATCACGCGTCACTACCACCCCAATTTTGGGAGGACGCAGTACGCGATGTTGTCTTCAAGTACAACATAATGAGACACAGCGCTACCAAAAAAAGCCCGTGGAGCCTCTGGCACGGCAGACCAGCGCGCATGACACGCATCTTCGCCTTCGGGCAAATCGGAACGGCACCAATTCACGCACACAAAACCAAACTCCAAGCTCGCAGCGAACCCGTCCGATACATGTTCCCAACATCGGAAACGCACATCATGACCATCACGATAAACAGTGCGCGATACAGGGTCATCCGAGCGATCGACTTCAAACCATACTCACGACACCGGGACCCCACACACACGTCAAGGCACGCATTCAAAACCAAACTGACAAGACCCAAACCGCCAGCACAAAGCAACAACAAGCACCGATACATATCACCACCACGAACCATCGACCAAACCACACCAGCGCCACGCCATGCCCACGCAGCACGGCAGTACCCGGACGCGGCAGAATGGGAGACCGCGCACAACGCTGAATTAGACATGCTGGACCAACAGACCACGATCAAATGGATACCGCCATCAGACGTGCCCCCGCACGAAAAACTCATACCCCTCACGATGACGTACAGATACAAACGTACACCAACAGGGAAAATAGCAAAACGAAAGGCACGCTGTTCCATACGAGGCGACCGCATGCAGCCAGGCAAACACTTCGACCCTAAACAAACGTCCACTTTCATGGCAGAGAAAACGTCAGTGCGCACAATCCTAGCAATCGCTGCATCACACAGATGGCCTCTACAGTACATGGACATCACGGCCGCCTACTTACACGAGACACATGACCCCCGCTTCCCCGTCTATGTGAGACAGCTCCCCCGATTCGACGGTAACCTCAAGCACGGCACCGAAGCGGGACAACTAGTAGGCAACCTATATGGCGGCCGATCCGCCGGCCACCGTTACACTGCCGGCCTTCAGAAACATCTCATCAAGCAAGGCTATCAGCAATGCGACAGCGACCCATGCTTATTCACCAAAACACACACAACGGGCACACTGCTGTTCGCTGTCAGCATGGACGACTTCCTCGTCACCGCTTCAAACCAAGCACTCATCGATGAACTACTCACCGCCCTCAAGCAAAAGTACAACATCAAAAATCTCGGATTCCCCCATACGTACCTCGGTTGGCAAATAACACGCGACGCACAAGGCAGCATCCACATCTCGCAAGAACAGACCATAAGCACCATACTTGCGAAACACAACATGTCGGAATGCAATCCAAAAACAACCCCCGCGCCGCAAAAGCCAAACAAGAACGTAGAGAACCAAACGGCGCCCCTATCCCCCACGCTCACCACCCACTACCGCTCCATTCTAGGAGACCTCCGGTATGTCGTCGACAGCACCCGTTACGACGCGTACCACACCACCAACCAGCTGACGCGACACAGCAAGCAACCGAGCCAAGCAAATTGGCACGCGCTCAAATGGCTCCTCCGGTATCTCAAGGGCACCAAGAGCAAGGCCATATCGTATCACGCTCGAGCCCCGATATGTCTGCGCACATACAGTGACGCAGACTATGCAAATGCCAAAAGCCGCAAGTCGCTCACGGGCATAATACACACTATCGGCCACTCCCCGATAGCCTGGACATCGACGCCCCAAGACGTCGTAGCCCTGTCAACCTGCGAGGCTGAATACATAGCAGCCTCGCTCGCCGCCCAGCAGACACTATGGCTTCGTCGGCTGCTTCGAGACATGAAGCATCCACAACAGCACCCCACGACAGTATTCATCGACAACCAATCGACCATACAAGTCGCGGAAAACTCCGCCCCCACGCGCAGACGGAAGCTCATCGATGTCAGGCACCACCACCTGCAACATCACATCCAAGGCGCCGCTATCACCGCGCAACACATCCCATCCGCGGGCAACCCAGCAGACCTATTCACAAAAGCGCTCGGACCCATCCGCTTTCAAGAAATCTGCAACATCATCCAACCACATGAACCCCGCAGCCCCGACCCGAAAGCGCACCCCGGCACATCCTTCACGCGCACCCCTCAGCGTCCCCCGGGACTGACGGACCGCAACTCTCTTCATCAGACGCTGACAGGTGCGCGCGTGACCGACTGCAAGGACAGACTGTCAGCATTACAGTCTGTCACCAGCGGTACTTAGACCCACGAGACGGCGACGACGAGTAAAGACACCCCCATGAGGATTACGATTCATCAGTAATAATGCTTTAGATTAACCAAGGGTGCGAGTGCGCGCATCTGCACCTCCTCGCCCCACATCGCCGTTCCCAGCCCCACATGCGTAAACGCCGACGCTCGCTTGTGCTCTTGTTTTGGCGACCTCATGAGAAAAATCAGACTTGTTTTCAAGAGTTATCCATTAATTTATTTTAGTTAAATTTTGTGTACAGTATTCTGTAGTCGTGTAGCTTGGTGAATGATCGTAAATCAGAACTTCATGGTATCGCCGGAAGTCTACAAAAAATACACACATAAACGCAGAATGCAGTAACCATTGTGAACATAAATCGGTTTTTTCCGTTACACTTGCCCTCACTCCACAAAATTATCCACAAAATAAGATCAACAACTCCATTCTTCTCCGAATAAAAGCCATTCCGGTTCTGCGCTCTTCACATTGCTTGTTTACGGGCAACAAAAAGCACATTAGGGACATGCATAGCCGCTTCGAACCAGCAATAAACCCATGAAAACAAGTTCATTTACCGATCATTACAAAAATTGGTCATTTAATCTATCATATCTTGGGCACCGTGGCCCGGCACAGAGTCATTAAGGTGAGCAAAGAGGGCCCTCTGAAAGGTGGAAAGGTCCCTCATTGCATATCGAGAAACGACAAGAGGGGAGTGGTAGCTGTTGGATGGATTTATCACGGAACTCTTTTACTTTTGAGACTAATTTGACGTCTACTTGTCATAAGAGTTGGTCGGTGCACAACCTGCGCTGAAAAAGACGGGCTTGTATTGCGATAAGAGCGTTTTGGTTTCGATGGCGGGATCGTTTTGTTACGTCTGTTCCCGCGGAGCAAGTGAGAGGAGGTACTAACCAGTCTGAAAGTTGGTAAAATTTAAGAAACCGAATTAACTTCCGAAACCGGTTTATGTATACCATGGTTACCAAGGGTAGAACAACTTGAACCATACATACAGTAAAGGGACAATCTTCTTCTTCTATGCTCATGGTAAGATTACTGTATCCTACATCCATGGAGCCGGTGTCTATCTTTACCAGCTGTGCGTCACAAACCCCCATTTTATGCTTCTACTGTAATTGTAGGGATAATGTCACTCGTGACAATTGCGAAGATCATTTATGCGAGATCCATGGTAATTACTTGTGTTTCGCCGGGATTCCTACAGGGTCAGTCTCGAACTTAGACATCGGAAATGCATACCTCGCAGGAGATTTATTCGGCGGGCAGAGTCGTCGTCTCTCCCACTCTCACCTAGGGAGAGCCGCTGGCCCAGAAAAAGGGTGAGATTCAACCACTGACAGTGTCTATATCCATGCACTTCATGCATGTCCGGAAGCACTTCATGCATATACAGATGTAGAGCCACCATACGAAACAAGCGTCTGCACTCGTTGCGGTTTTCTTATTCCTGCAATGGAACTTCTGTCGTTGCATACGTACAGTACAGCATTCTCTTCTTCCTGGTTCGTGCATATCGTACGCACGTGGAAGGCACCGCAAATGGCCGCTTACCATCACCCTAAGGCTCACTTTTTGAGCGGATGTCCACTATAATGCAAAGGGGTTGTGATACCCTCGCTCTTCCGTTCCCTGCGTCGCGAGAGATTCTTTGAGATGGCATGCCTGCTTGAGGGGTTGAAGCACCAGTCGCTTGTTTGCTTCCAAGGAATTCGACAGAGCTCTCCAATACCTATATAAACCAACTCAATGAACTGCGAACCCCTGAACCGGGTCTTTGCCACGTCCCGCAATCGCAGCAGTACCACCGCGACTCTTCTCGCACACCGCCATCTAAGCCGAGACGCCCGCAATCATGTCTCTCTTATTAGCCGCCCTCCTCTCCCTGGTCTTCCTGTCCGCCCAAGCGCTGCAGGAGCAAGGCAACTGCTCGCACAGCGCAGTCGTGGCGACCCGTTGCGGCAACACCACTTCGTCTGACCATCCCGACTGCTGCTTCACATGGCCCGCGACCTGCGCCGTCACGTACAGAGTGCGCGGTGACTGGACATCCGAGATCGAAGAGACCCCAACCACCACCAACTGTAGAACCTTGTGCGGGAAGCACTTCAGAATGTGTAGTGGCAAGTGCAAATGTCTCACCGTCCGGGAGGCGATTCGCGACGGACGGGCGTGCAAGTGCGTGCCGAACGGCCGAAGGTTGATAAACAGCGACTGCCGAAATGCATGTGTAGCCGCTTTCAAGACGTGCCAAGGCGATTGCCGACGCGGTCGCCGCTGCACACTTGCCAAAACAGTGGTTAACTACGGGCGCTCGTTCCCTGGCAGGTGCGGGCGCATCTTGTGTGGCCGTCTTCTGCCCCCGACCGTGCCTCGCCCGCCTTCGTGTCCTGTCTGCACTGGCGATCGGTGCGTAGCTCCTCCCAGCTAGGAATGCTGATGGCCGGATAATTTGAGTTGATTGGATTGAATTTTAAACGTATCGCATCTCTTGAGTAAATATGAGTTCGCTGTGCGAGAGTTTGCATCGCATCTGCCGCCAGCTATTTGTTTAGTCTCGTGGGAGGATAGAACAGAGCTCTCGACCCGGTGCATCTAGAAGAATGCCTGGGCTGCACGAAGGGCAAAGTCTTGACCGAAGGGGAGGCAGCAGGGAGTTTTGAAGGTGCCAGTAAAGCTGGTAAGGAAGGGAATGATAGGGTATTTAAAGGCAATTAGAGAGCAGCACGACGACGCTTGTGTATAGATGACATTTAACTTCATGGAAGGCCAAATTTTCCATATGAGCCCTCTTTTCACCATATTTTTTCTGGACTCAAGCTTCCTCAATATTAACATGCAAGATGCATACAATACTCTGGGACCCGTCACAGGAGGTATAGTATACACACGTCGGAAGCTCGGAGAGCACAAAGTAGAGAGAAAAACAAAAAGGATAAGCTGGACCAAAGCAGTGTGAGTAACCAAGACCTAGGTTTGTTCCAGCATGTCAACCCTGCCCTCCTGGATTCTTTAGCAACAAGACCACCAACAGGTTTTGCCAGCGCTTTCCAGGCGGGACCTTCACGAGAGGCGGTAGAAATGCAGATCGAAATTCAGATATTGAAGCGACTTCCTGTGAAAATCGCCCTACTAGCACGTTCAGAAGGAACTCAGCATTTGGTTTTAGCCAAGAGGGAGAAAGCTCGAGTAACTGTTGCTTCAAATGTCAAAAAAGGTACCCTCAGTGATGTTGCGGGAGCCAGATCCTGCCAGTTATGTCCCACAGGCACTTTCTCACGAGCGGGTGCAATGAGCTGTACACCTTGTCCTAAAGGTACAGCCAACAATCGAATATTCTCGAGAATGTGTTCGTGCTATCAATATGACTTATTGATTGGTGATTCCTGCTGCATCCTTCTGAGTCAAGCTCCGTCGACTTTAGTCTTTGTCAACCTTAGCCCGTATTAGTTCCTGTTATTCTTTACAGGTCCTAATTTACCTACCGCCCTACATCCCCTATAAGTAATGCCACACTTCATTGCTAGTAAGAAAAAAGATAGAGCACTTCCACCTCTCAACATTTCAACTTACGAGCTGACCACAGTGATCACTACGATTGCTTGTAATTTTCAACATGGCGGGGAACTCAAACTCCAGCCAGGCCCAGCTACAGGGTCAACATCTATTTACGCCCATTGCTCATCCGGAACTACGTCGGCTTGGACAGAAGAGCATCCATGCTTTTTTGCGTGAGCGTGAGCGATATTTGCTACGCATCAATGATGCCCAAGCTACTGGTAGCAGCATTTCAGCAATTTCTCTCAAGTCTTCGCTGGATCCAGACCTTCTCCTATCGCTTGTAGAATTCGACGAATTTGACGGGGTGACCTCCGTTGATGAACTCTCTGAAGAGGCGTTAAAAAATTGGCTGGACGAGAAGGAGACAGTGAACTTCGATACTTTGACAACTACCGAGCTGGATAATTCTATTCGGTCATCTGTTCGAATGAACATCAACGAAAAAAATCCTGAACTCCGCATCAAAGCGCTCTTCATGGACTACAAAACTTTCCTTCGTGTCCGACGGTGGGGAGACCTCATTCAGAAAAATCCCAAACAGGCCACGGCACACATTTGTACACTGCTGAAGCCTCCTGCACTCAAGGAAAAAATTGAAAACGACCTTTCCTTGAGTAGGCATGATTTGAAAAAGGATTGGATGCAGTTTTATCGCTACGTTGTTAATCAAGCCGTTCGATGCGACGAATTTGTATCCATTCGGCAGACTACGAGAGATTCTGATTCTGTAACTACGAAGATTGGCGCTGAAAAGCAAGACAAGACAAGAGACGGTTCTGCGAAGTCAGGAAACGGAAATTGCAAATTGAATAACGATACATATGGTTCCACGCGGAAATGGAACAGAGGCGGCCGAAGCAACCAAGGCACACGAGGAAACAGCAATAGAGGTTCAAACAACTCCACAGATTCACGTTCGAACGGCGCCGGATCTGAAAACACGGGGGGTGTCATTGAGTTACCTTTTTGTTTAAATGTTTCCAAATGTAAGAAACGACATTATGTGAAGGACTGCCCTCTTTCAACAGACGAGGAGAAATATTCTTTGTTAAAAGAATTCTACAAGACTCGATCGGAAAAGGGACGTTTAAGCGTTCTGTCGCAAACACTGGAAGCATGTCATGCGCTGCAAGGTTCAGGACGGTACTTCGCAAAATTGGCGGACAGTGTAAACGTAATCGTCAACGGCGATTACGGTGCGGACCATTCTGCTCTCAGCGAGCAACACGTCAAACAGTGCGCTGATGATGGTGTATATGTTAACACTCTAACCCTTCGCGAACCAATCAGAATGAGTCTAGCTATAGGAGCAAATGCGGAAGAAGATTCGCAAGTTTATTGCGCCCACACAAAGGTCCGTGTTTCTGTTACTCTCAATACTCCAGAAGGACCACTCCGTCTCCGCAACTTGGAATTCCTTGTTTTCAAGGAGTACATGCCCGAAATTCTTATCGCTCGCCCAGTTCTTCAGGCGATAGGATTTAATTTGGACGAGCATCTGAAGCGTGTGCGGAATCAATTCCACGACGCAGACTTTTCGAACATTGGGTTTTCTTCAGCACTTTCCACCAAAGAGGATACTCCCCCAAAAACTCCTGGACGTCTGTCACGTATACTACTTCGCGGTTACACGTCTAACGCCCATACCCAGAACTCCACTGATTCAGAGGAGGTAAATTCAGGGTTCTCTTCGGATGACGGTACCTCTTACAGCGACTCGGAAAACGGTTCACCTGATGAGTCTCCAATTCTTTATGGGGACACTCCAGATGATGGCCCCGTCTCCAAAGATTCTAACATTTCATTTGGAATCGATCAAGAGTCAGACACAGATTCACAATTGAAAGAACGAATTCAGGAAGCCATTCAGGGCGGCCTACCAGAAGAATATCACGAAGAATTACAGGACTTAGTATATGGCTACAGGGATATTTTCAGAACAAGGCTGGGGGCTGATCCGCCTGCCAGTGTGCAGCCAATGTGCATTCGCCTCAGGCCAGATGCCATTCCTATTCGTGTTAAAGTCCGCCGATACTCGCCACCGCAAGCCAAATTTCTTCGTAAGAAAGTAGACGAATTACTGTCTCTCGGGCTTGTGCGACGAAACAATTCAAGTGAATGGGCATGCGCACCGCTAATTGTACCAAAGGACGGACCGGAGAAATTCAGATTCACGGTTGACCTGCGACCAGTGAACAGTCAAACAATTCCGCACACCTGGCCGATGCCTGATCTCGAGTCAATAACCTCCGAATTGGCAGGAGATTGCTGCTTTTCCATCATCGATTTATGTCATGGCTACTGGCAGATGCCGCTGGACTCAGAATCGCAAGAATGCCAAAGTTTTATAACGCCCGACGGCGTCTTCACACCCACGCGAGTAATGCATGGGCAGACGAATGCGACTTCCTACTTTCAGAGTACAGTAGGAAACCTATGTCTATCGTTACGGGATAACATTCTCCAATGGCTGGATGACCTTCTCCTTCACCACAAAAATTGCAGAGACCTGCTGGACACCTTCCGAGTCTTTTTCGAAATTTGTAGGAAGGGAAACCTGAAGCTTCATGCAGCCAAGTGCAAACTTTTTCTGCGCGAGGGCACGTGGTGTGGACGTACAATAAGCGCGGATGGAATCAAACTCGACCCGAAACGGTTAGAGGCTATCGTGAATATGCCTCGACCCAAAACTGGTGGTGATTTGCAACAATTTGTATGCGCGGCAAATTGGATGCGCTTCACCATTCCCGAATTTTCCAGGATCATTGAACCCTTGTCCCAGGTCCTCGAACAAGTGTACATCAAAGTTGGTGGACGGACAAAGCGTGCGGCATCAAAAATAGCACTTGATTCTACATTCTGGAATTCAGATCACGATCAGACATTTACGGTGGTTAAAGAGGCACTTCGAAACGCCGTAACACTCGCTCATCCAGACCCAGAGAAAATTCTTTGCCTTTTCACGGATGCCTCCGAAACACACTGGGCTGGGACATTAACGCAAATTCCAAAAATCCATTTGGATGAGGACTTCGAAAACCAGCACCATGAACCACTGGCATTTCTTTCCGGGTCCTTCAAGAAGTCCTCATTCCATTGGTCCACTCCTGAGAAAGAAGCTTTTGCCATCGTGACATCCGTGACTCGACTCGACTACATGCTGTTGCGTCCAGAGGGCTTCATTTTATTCACAGACCATAAGAACTTGACTTTCATATTCCACCCTGTTATTGTTAACCCTCGAATAGCGAAGCACACAGTCAACAAAATCGAGCGATGGGCCATGCAACTTTCCGCTTTCCGGTATACGATCAACCATATATCCGGAGATGACAACTGCTGGGCGGATCTTTTATCTCGATGGGGCGGCCGAATTGGTGGTATAATTCATGGGACACTTGGCGCTCTTTTTCAGGCACCAATTGCACCTGACCTCGACCCGGATTTCACGTGGCCAAAGCTAGCAGACATCAAACGCGAGCAGCAGAAAGGCATTTCTGAATGGGGGGAAACACCGCCGTCGACTATCAAGAACGGTCTTTATCGAACCAATAGAAATGCTGTATGGATCCCATCTCGTTCTAAGGAACTTCAGCTACGAATTTGCATCATTGGACATTGTGGGCGAAGCGGACATCGAGGCGTGGACACCACATATGAAAACATCAAAGCACACTTTTGCTGGAAAAAGATGAAGACGGATATCACAGCATTTTGCAACACTTGTATGCACTGCCTTGTAACAATTGGCGGCCAACGTATTCCCAGGCCACTTTCACATGCTATGCATTCCACTACTCCGAACGAGTTGATTCATTTCGATTATTTGTACCTCGGGGAGAGCAACTCTGGACCTGTATATGTCCTCATCATCAAAGACGATGCATCATCCTTCGCGCTTCTGGAAGAAAGCGACGCTGCAGACGCCACAAACACTGTACGCGCCCTGAGAAAATGGTTTTCTCTTTTTGGCGTCTCTCTCTTCTGGGTGTCCGACCGCGGATCTCATTTTAAAAATAAGGTTATGGCTGATCTTAATCGAGCCTTACATTCTCACCACCACTTCACAACTCCATATTCTCCTCAATCGAATGGGACAGTCGAAACTGTGTGCAAAGAGGTACTTCGTGGATGCAGAGCACTGCTGTCGGAATTTCGCCTCAAGGAAACAGAGTGGCCTGAGGTCATTGACATTGTCCAAAGTGTGCTTAACCACTCTGTCAGGCCATCTCTCGGCAATCGCGCTCCAGTGACAGTAATGACAGGAAGACCAGCAGATAATCCCTTGAGCGCTTTAGTACCACCAGTTGTCGAACACGCACATTCCCTGGAACTAGTGAAGGCACAGCGCTTGATGGAGATTGATTCCCTCATGAACGCCGTTGACGCGATGCACAAAGATGCGTCGGAGAAACGCACTAGGAAGCGTGAGCAAGCAGTGAAGTCTCACAATCGAAAGACTGGCGTACAAGAGGTCAATTTCGATGTTGGGGATTTTGTTCTTGTTGCCAAGCGAGCTTCCAAAGGCGGTGAGAAGCTTCGCGTCAATTGGACAGGGCCCAGGCGCGTGACACGGGCTGCATCTGATTCTACTTTTGAGATCCAGAACCTATTAACAAATGCGAAGCATGTTGTGCATGCCTCTCGTTTGAAGCTCTATTCAGATTCTCATTTGAATGTTTCAGAGCAGCTTTTAGATTCAATCGCTCACAATGAGGCGCACCTGAATAAGGTTGAACAGCTTCTGGGACTCCGATACAATCCTCAGTCTGAAGTCTATGAAGTTAATGTAAAATGGCAAGATTTTGACTACGAAGAACCGACGTGGGAGCCATTCGCAAATGTGCAGGAAGACGTCCCAGCTATTCTGGAGAACTTTCTACAGGATTATTCAGATCAGGACTTGGTCAAGGCTGCTAGGGATTCCGGCATTTGACTCTCTTGAAGAGGGGACTGCTATCAATATGACTTATTGATTGGTGATTCCTGCTGCATCCTTCTGAGTCAAGCTCCGTCGACTTTAGTCTTTGTCAACCTTAGCCCGTATTAGTTCCTGTTATTCTTTACAGGTCCTAATTTACCTACCGCCCTACATCCCCTATAAGTAATGCCACACTTCATTGCTAGTAAGAAAAAAGATAGAGCACTTCCACCTCTCAACATTTCAACTTACGAGCTGACCACAGTTCGTCATGTCCAAGTAGGCTCATTACTACCCGTACGGGAGCTGGGGGATGCAAACATCTCGCCCGTAGATATCCATTCAACACATTTGAGGACGCAAGTGCTGAGTGTAAGTCTTGCATGCCGGGACAAAGGCTTTTTGTTGCAAAGAAAGGGTATTGTAATCATTCGCCTGGAAGATTCAACTCAAGGAAATGGTACACGTTTCTGTACATATCGATATGGATATCGATGACCCTTCGGACCATAATTTGTGCGTGAGCATTAATTAGATGTTACACAGTTGTGCACAGTCGTACACCGCTTACGACTGTACAGAGGCCACAGAAGGTGTTACTGTCTTTTGCTGATAACATCCAACCTTTGTACGGTATAACACTTGGAAGAGTTAATTGCAGTGCCCGTCATGACCTAAGGGAAAATTGGAACTATGTAATTCTTTGTCTTCATGCCTAATTGCTCATGTTAAGCGCTGCACGACCTTTCAGGCGTGTGCTCGTAGCGCGGGTACCTCGTAATGGAGGTCTATAAATCCCGGAGCGCTGTGTAGCCTCCAGGGAAATAAAGGCATCGGACAACGGGAGCGTCTATCCGTCTGTGCGAGGTACCTTCTCTTTCTGTTTTTCCCCACAAGTTGCTACAGTATGCCCCATGCCGACAGATTGAAATCAGTCGCGGTGGCTTGAACACGATGTGCAGCCAGTGCCCTCGGAATAAAATTCCGTTTGGAGACCTTACCCGTG
Organism: Chondrus crispus; assembly: GCF_000350225.1. Lineage (NCBI taxonomy): Eukaryota > Rhodophyta > Florideophyceae > Gigartinales > Gigartinaceae > Chondrus > Chondrus crispus. Next base: position 49,983 of record NW_005178692.1, on the reverse strand, counting down.
AGGAGAAGGCTGTCTGCCTCTGCAAGGCTGGATTCGTCGATGAGGCGGAAGGTGGATATACAGAATGCCCCATCGGTACTTTCTGGCAGAACGATTTCGCCTTTTCCCTCTCAGGTCGAAATTTCAAGAGAGAAGCAGTTTTAAGCAGAGCAATACAAGGGATATGCACAAAATGCCCCGAAGGAAGCTTTACTAACCTGCGGGGACAAACTTCGTGCACGCCCTGCCCTGAAAACAGTTTCCAGAGCCATAAAGGAGCAACGTCATGCACGAAATATCCAGAGGGGTCGCGAACGCCGAGGGTTCTGGAAATGTTCACGGATGCAATCAGTCCTGTGCGATGTATCACGGATGAATTCGCGTGTGCTCCTGGACAAGTACAAGATGAGGAAGGCAAATGTACTGCCATTCGATGTCCGGTGAATAACATGATCCTGAAAGCAAGTAGATGCATTGGATACTGCCCCATTGGCACACGGGTGCTGGGAACGGAATTTCGTAGGTTCGAAGGGACAAGCCCCGGCGGGGTGCCTGGAGGGTGCAACCCCTGCCCGGACCAACAAAGACGAAATAGGCGTGGGGAAGCGTGCAAAAGACAGATAACGATGGTTAATGGGAAGTGCGTCCGATGCCCGTTCGGAACTTTCTACTTTGAGACATTGAACTCACCGCAACATGCATAACGTGTGCAAATGGAACTGCGGGGCCTAGTGGTTTCTTTTCCGAATGCGAGCCATGCACGAGGTCGTCTTTCACGAGTAATAAAAGGTGTGGGGAGATGCGAACAGTGTCCAAGAGGAATGAAAAAATTTCCTGACGTTCTAGCCTGGAAAACTCAAAATGAATGTCGACCGATTAATCGGGTTGCACAAATACCGCGCCAGTCAGTGGCAAGTAAATAAAAAAAGCGTGACTGGCATAAAGCATGGTTGCCCTTGCGTTGCGGCTGCTCAAGCACACTCTTCTCTACTGCGAGAGGTGAGAGCTTCCGAAACTGACTATTCTTTCAACGTGTTTTGGAATACGAGTGACGGCGCCGCAGGGGCTATATATAATGGAACCTATCAAGCAATCCTCTGTCTTCTCCGTGCGAGGGACGAGTTGTTCGGTTTGAGCCTGCATTTCGGCCGCTATCCTCGCCTACACGCACTCGCAGAAATCAGGCCTTTCGTGCTCACCACAGGTTTGATCCCTATAGTCTGATTGAATATATACATGGTTCTCTTTTTGTCGAACTATGCTGAGTAAAAAGCACCGAGACGAGGGTTTCGCTCTGCCACGACTGTGGTCTCTGGATTGGATATGAGACTGTACTGTAGTACTGTAGAACGGGTTTTGATTTCAAGCACAGAGGCTCGTAATTGGCTGTTTTATTGTGCGTATGAAACCGGGCCAATGCAAACCGTACATGAACAGAAATGGAAACAAGACGGAAACGAACCCTCTAAAGCAAAGAGTCACGATTGATAACGACGATTGTAGTTACTCCTCCGGCTTTGGGGTCGGCGGCAACGGGATGAGGAATTGGGCTTCATTGCGACCGGCGCAGATTTCCGCTTGTTCCACGATGCAAGCCGGACGACGCTCGGGGACGAGGCAGCGGCAGCGGGGAATAAGCACTCGGAAGCACCTGATAATCCTGCGGACGATGCGATCAATGGCATTGGGACGAACACACACGGTCTTGATGACAACGACTTGACGAGTTGCTCCAACCCTGATCGTAACCGTGATTGTGGCGATCCTTCCGGTCTTATTGCGTAGCGGGCACGAAATTTTTGTCTGGCGGGCAGTGACCGAGACCGCGCCGCACCGTCCCTGGCGATCGACAGCTTCCATATCCTCGCTGGCATCCATAGACAAGGCAAAAGCACAGGAGACGAGGACACACAATACGAAGCAAGTGAAAGTCTTCATGGTGATTGGGAGGGGTCGACGAATAAGAGTGAGACTTGTTTGCTTAATTAAAGATAGTGAGAAGTGAAGGTAGCGGAGAGGGGTAAGATGTGAGGGCGCAGCTGGAGAGGCTACATTTATACCAAAGTCTCTTTCAGGAAATTGGTTCAGTTCTTGACGATGAGGTCTGAGAATGAAGAGTCTTTGTCCGGTCGTGGTGCGCAGGGCGCATATCCAGTGGCCCGAGGGTGGCAGCAGCCCGCATGGAATGCACTCCGATTTCTTGTTTCAAACGTGGATTCTAAAGATCGTGAAAAAAATATACTATTTTCTTCGAAAACAGAGGCTTAGACGGCAAAAGTCTGTCAAAAAGTGGAAGGTTCACAGCGAGACAAATGACACTTTATGCTGCTATGAAGATATCTGTTGTCACTGGTTCTCCTTGCAATTACAAGCAAGCCATTTTGAATTGAATGGTGTCAGGCTCGAGAATGCAAGTATTTCTATAAAGAATACATGCAGCAAATCAAAACGATATATTATACGGACCTCATTTGTACTCTGCTACCGCGAAATAGAACAGGGAAGCAACGTACTGGAATGACAGGGTAACTTGTCTCACATCGAAAACAGAGACCCATACATGATTTCTATACTGCGCAATGAGAATGTGTTGCTTCTCAGTGGAATGGCAAGTAGAAAAAGAGATTCCCTCCCAGAATATTGGTATCAAAGCCCGTCAAAGAAGTCAAAACGATGCATGCTTCGGGTTGAGGATCTGGGACGGGATAAGAAATTATCGTTTTCCAATCGCTGGACTATGAAACGATAGACGGTGAATTCGGATATAAGTTTGATGGTTATAGGGCAAAAGGCGGGTTTGTGGAATCATTATTGGTGTATGACGCTCCCGGCTATCAACTGGAGCGCAACGGAAGGCGCCGGGTATAATCGACTGCCTGGTTCTTTGTCACCTCTGCTCGATAACATGTTGTCAGGTCGCCACTTGCTGAAGCCCTGACAAGGTAATATTCTGGATTTTTTGTTGTTTCCTTGGCACAAGACAAAAAGACAGCTACGTGTAAATATCTGCCCCAGTAAATCCCCGTTGGCAGTATTCATCGCACAGAACCAGTCTCAAGTTCTCATCATTTGCTAGTATTCGTTCAGCAGTTGGCATTGTGCTTGTACTTGGAATAATCAGTTCTGCATAGGAAGAGCTAGAGGAAGAGTTCGGGGAGTGTACTAGGCAGGGTTCGTCATGTGGCCTCAGTATGCATGGGTGCACATGGTTTGAAACTACACCAATGAAGAATTATACATGGTGTGTGTTCTCTCTGCTTCTTCGTCAATGGCTGAACAAAAACAGCTGATTCGGGATACGTGTGGATCTCCTCGTACAATGGCGGCGCAACTGAACGATTGAGCGATGGGACAACTCGGCGAAGGGATCTGATTTCGGGACAACTCGGCCAAGGGATCTGATTTCGAGTTCTGGGTTTCACAATTGGCAGACGAGCGCTAGAGATCAGCGATGGTTGCTTTTTAATTGGAGCTGAAAAAAAAATTTATAGCCTTTTTAAGATTAATGGGTGAATGGGGCACGCTCTGTGATATCCTTCAGCGAACTGCCAACAAGCATGACACTTTTTGCAAAGACAGATATGCTGTATTTTTTGTTGATTCCGCACCATACCTGCCCCTTCTTTCTCGGCAAGGCACATCAAGCTCAGTTTCTTCTTTTACGTTATAAAACAGGTACGATATTCCTTGTTGCAAAAGCTTTGTATATTTTCCAGAAACGTGTGGGTTAGAATTTTGTGAAGAAGCAACTGAAACGTCAAAAGACTCTCTCACTCCCGAAACGTGAGATCCTTGGCGAAAATTTCTCCCCCTCTTGTGTCGTGATGACAGACACCTTGTCGGGACTCTCACTGCCGTTGTGCATGCCCCCCTCCACCCTTTAATGAAAGCTTATCGATGGAATAGTTCTCTTCCGGAGAATGTTTGTCTCATGAATCCCTTTCGTTGACGTTATGCATGGTATGAAATCCACGTAGATCTCGGAAGTGATTAAGATGAGACAACTGCCAATTCTTCTATCGAGTTAACTTTAGATATCCTTTCGCCTCCGAAGGATGGGAAACCCCGCAGTCTGGACACAGAAAGGCTCCAATTTTCCGGTTCTCTATTTTGAGCTGCCAGCAGAGGACTGTATGTCGGGCTATTAAACTAAAGTAGAGAGGAGAGGAGAATATCATCTGCTCGGTCCCCATCGTTTCTATGGAGTTGAATTACCCGACATTTTTGGAACATTGGAAGTCCTAAGACAGACACAATTTTCAAATGAGCGCAATCTACCTGCGACAACTTAAAGCGTATTCTGCCACAAACATGTAGTGTACCTGTATCGCCAAACTTCTGATTCTAATCTCTTCATTCGTCCCTCGGATGATCGATTACTGTACATGGACACACAGTTATGACTTTGGTCATAAAGTGAAAATTGTTGTATGACAGAAGTCCCTTGCCCTTGCACAATAATCAGAGTCCACAAGGGCTTGGAATTTAGACACCGAGGCGTCTCTAAATAAATATTTTCATTTCGATAGAAATCCAAATTATACGGGCACAGTTTGACTTCTATAATATCGTAAAGTGCAAGTGCGAGCGAAATCCAACTCACGCTCATTGAAACGCAACCTTTTATTTACATTCTTTATCTAGTACGAAATGCAACAGGCTCCTAAAACCCACTCAGCATCGTCTCACTCTATCATTCGAGAGGATTGTTTTGGGCTGCTGGGATCGCGGCGAGTCTTTTTCCCCATTCAGAAGGGTGCAGCTTTTCGCGTAGCGAGAGAGTGTGAGGACGGTACTGCAAAAGATGCGCGTGGATTGATCGTAAATTAAGAGGTATGTCTAGATGAAGATGTAGAAACGCCTACAAAAAAGATAGTGCTCGGCCATCGATAGTTTCTTACAATGACGTTGGAGATACGTTGAAAGTATCCGGGTACAGCTGGTTTCAAGTGCTTGAAGACACCGTGGTCTTTTGCAGGAAGGGTAACGGTACCTGGGGGAGCGACAGCTCTGCATGATACTGTACCTGTCCGTTTTGGTACAGGGGCGGTCGCGATATAGTGCTACCCTGTGTCAGCGGGCCGAAAACGGCACTATATCGAAACAGGCACTGTAAGATAATGAGATTTACGGCTTTTTTGCAGCCACTTCCTTGCAGTGTCACTGCTCAGAAAGACCGCTCGCAGGACACCATCACTCATACTTTGCATCTTCACTACAGACTCAAGTCCAATCAAGCATTTCTGTTATTAGTAGCTGCCGAACCGTCGCATTGACTTCCTCCTTTTTCCCAGCCATAAATGCTAGCCTACACTTTTGCAGATGTCAATTGCATCATCGACCCTGCCTTTTTCCGCCATAGTCTCTATTCGAGATAGCAACTGCATAATATCTTTCCGTGGCGGCAGTGGCTCTCGGGCAGTACGTCCATCCAACGGCCTCTCTGGAGACCCTTCGTTTTTGGCTCAAAATTCGTGCCACCCGCAGAAGGGTAGCACTATATCGGAGCTGGCACTAACAAAGATGGCACTATATCGCGACCAACTGTAAGAGCAAAACCAATTCTCTCCTGTCATTAGAGCCATATGCATACACGTGGTACACGCACGACAGCACCAACGGGTCACAGGGCACGCCGTCGGACGACGGAGACAGGGACTGTCCTAATACAGAATAAGATAGACGAGTCCCAAGAACAGAAAAAAACGAGCTATCGCTTCTTGCACCGCACTTTCTTCAAAGGGCGCGCGTTCCCTCTTCCTCAACATTTGCGACGACACCAGTCGGAAATCCAATCAGGGTAGGACGGGAGTACCCCTGTCGCAGCCGGTTTTTCTAGGTGCATGCGACATTTCGTGTTAGTCGATTGAGGCGTAAGACATCTCATGGCAGGCGTACGCATAGGGTCGCCGACAAGCGATGTGCACGACGCCAGGATTTCGATTTTTCATGGCTTTGCGAGAGGCGAAGCAGCAAAGATGCATCTCACGATTACCAGAGGAGATGCGACAGTTTACAACCTTCCCATCATCGTATGGCCAAGCCTTGGATGGAAGCCAGTGGAGACTTCGTGACCATTCTTGTACCACATGTGTTGATAATTGTGGGACGGGAGTTTGTGCCGCACGTAATGCACATTCCCACTGGTGACAGGCGACATTCGCTTCGGGCCTCGTCCAACCTATCGTCGGTTGTACCCTCCCTCTTCTCATTTCTTGACATCCCTGCATTATTTCACACCACCTCTCCCCCGCCTCTCGCTAACGCCTCTTCCATCGCTTCCGTCCGTCCTGTTCCGGCTTGATATTTTCTCTATATCAATGACGCGCCTTCCTCCAGAGTACTTTCGCCTCACCGCACCATCAACCAACTCAAACACATCCTCCTTTGCTGCGGCTCTACACCAGAATTATCAAAAGCTCTTCGTCCTTTTGCCCTACCCCGCCTTCCTCAACCCTCACGCGTCCGTTTACTTCATTGGTATCAGTCTTCTGCAATGTCGACATCGGTCACCGTCCGCGTTCGTGCCTCGCCTGGCGACCGAGACACTGGCCTCTTCCTCGTGGGTGACCTCCCTCAGCTTTCGGAATGGGGGTCTCTTACCCCGCTCCCGCTTTCATACGCTGATGGTGCCTTCACAACCACCATTGCGCTCCCGGCCCATACTGAGCTACAGTACAAGTACGTCGTAGCGAGTAATGGGACGATTGTCACCTGGGAGGGGCCCCCCTTCCTCAACCGCAGACTGAAGACTGGGAACTCGGGGACTGTCATGGATGTAGACGACGGCGAGTTTGGTTCTGATCAACACGCTGCTGTTCGTGTCGCTGAGCTGGAAAGATTCAGCGTCGATAACGGCAGACAACTGTCTCGCGACAGTGTGGTGGAGTCTCTAGACCCAACGTTCAGTGATTCTTCAATACAGAGTCACCTCCCGGATGTCGGTGTCGTGGAGGTCGAAACAGTCGCCATCAAGGGCGTCGAAATGGACATGCTTGAACTTGTCGGACGTGACAATGTGGCTTTGCCCATTTCGTGCAGCGAACCGAAAGTCACGCTTGAGCCTGAGGCAGATTTTGGTAATGCTCCCAAGTATGCCGAGGAGCAGAAAGTTGTGGCGAAGCTCGACAGCTGCTTGGCTAGCGACATTTCGGAGGGGTCTTCAACGTTGTCGGAAGACAATAGTCCCGTTTCTGTCGCAAGTGGTGGTTTCGAGCCTGATATAACGCACCCCGAACAACCTCAAAGGGTCCGGCGAAAAGGGAGCGCTTTCGAGCGTGCTGTGCGAAGCATCGTGGCTTTCTTCAGAACGCTATTCACACGTAAACGGTCAAGGAGTCATCCTCCCCCTGAGTGCAAACGCAAATCTCCATGCAATTCCGTGATCATGGGTGACGAATAGAGAGAATGCATCCTAGACGATGTAGACTGCTAGTGTGTGAAGAATTGTGACTTTGTGTAAACTATGACTTGCCTGTGTTTCTCTTCAATACTCTCTGGCTTGTTATCTCCATAGCAGGCTGCTGCGTCTGGAGCCGCCCCCAACTGATAGAAGTACAATATCGTAATTCGCAACACTACGCACCTGGCTGGGTAGCAGCCAGGAGACGTAGACGCCTGTGATTGGCAATGAACACAAAACGGGGCATGT
>NW_005178692.1:25372-42253 GCF_000350225.1 Chondrus crispus | reverse complement strand
GACATCTTTAGCTCAGCGATGCTACGTACAGCCATGCTCGTCTACAGGGTGTGTCTTAACATGCCCCGTTTTGCTGCGGTTTGCTTTGCCTTGCCCAAAGAAGTGACTTGGCGTGCTATGAGTGGCTCCTACGTTTTAATTTATGTGTTTAAGAAAAGCAACGGCTTAAGAAGCATACGGTATTTGTTAAGAATTTAAAAGTATTCCTGGCAAAACCGGGCAAGGCAAAGCAAAAACCAGCCTGTTAAGACACGCCCACAAGTAGCGCATGGGTGCCGTTCTCATAGATGAACTACACATGTCAGCGTCCGCCCGGGATGGGCGGCACTGCCGACTGTCATTCGGTGGAGATCACTGTAGTCCCCGAGCGCTGAATGGCTGGGAGAGCTCCTGCGCCGGACGCGGCGCGCGGTGCATATGTGCTCGGGGATAGGCTCACAGGGGACAGGTGTCCCCTACCGCAGCTGAGACTGAGGGAGCCGGGAGAGTGGCAGCGCTACCTAAATAAACGACTCTGCCAGCACTTCTCCAGGATGGAGAAGGCAGAGGGGGATAGACTGTCCCTGTACGACTTGCCGCGGCGGAACTGAGGAGAAAGCACGAGTACGCAACACAGGCGCCGGGAAACGAAGGATGCTCTCGCATGCTCTCTCATGCTCTCTCATGCTCTCTTACTCTGCTGCTCTGTTGCGACAGAGTTTAGCGATAGCGATGTCGTGGGCGCTGGCATCGGCGTCATGCGTGATGGAGGGTTGAGAGGGGGAAATGTGGGGAGCGGCGGAGGGGAGTGTGAAGGGGTCTTGTGGGGCCGAAGCAGAAGAGACTTGGAGTGGAGGACTGTCGTGTACAGAGCACCCGGACAGTGCTGCGTAGCACCTCCGTCGCTCCGTCCCTCACCATAAACCACGACTACGAGCCTCCCACAAGGACGACGGGGAAATGACGTGTCGAGGTCGGAGGGTTTGGGAGAAATCTTGAAATGAAATATCTGCCGAAAGCTTTTGCAGTAGCACTATGCCATTACGAAAGTGTAGGGATGCGATGTAGATGGGGCGTGTGAAGGTGTTGAACCTTGTTGTGCACCACAGGATGGAGGGTATTCACAAAACGCCTCGAGAGGTCGACTTGATTTCTGTAGTAGCACAGGCCATGTACCAATCATGGGCTCAGGGGCGGGCGGTGCGATACCAAATTCATCCATCCGACTTTTGGTCCGATTGTAGTACTGTACAAAATAATGTCAGTCTGTACAACTGTGACATCTGTGCAATCTGTAAACAAGTTTCTACACATGTCGAGCATGCCTAATTCTCCTGCTTGCACACGTGTCGCAGCACTAGTTCGTGCCAGTGCACAGTGCACTCTTATCCTGTCTGTCATGATTCCCATGCACAGCTCACACACCTGTACCACGCACACACGTAGCACAGATGTAGCGCCCCAGACAGCGCCGCCGCCACCGGCGCCGCTCCCCTTCTTAGTCGCACACGGTCCGTCTCCCTCAGTAAACTCGGGCATCGTTCCTTGCACCACACTGTCGCTCACCAATACCCTGTCTATCCCCCTCGCTTACCGCTCCTCGTTTCGCCCTTTTTCTCCATTTTTTTCTCTGATCAGAGAAAGAAAAAAGGAAAAAAAGAAATGGGAAGGAGCGAGGGAGGAGGAGAGATGTAGGTTGATATGGAGAGTGCCACTAGAAATAGTCGGGGCTACGATGAAGTGCGGAGTCGAGCTAGTCGAGCGGGTAGCGAGCAAGTGTGCAGCGTGCCCGTCGGACGAGCACCGCGGCCTTCAGTCCTCGTTTTACAACAGCAACGTAGATGCACAAGTACAGAACAAGGCTACAATAAACGGACGCCATGCAATAGACATTACATGGCGCAATTACTTATCACGGCAGCTGAGACACGACAGCGGTAGTTCATAGCCACAGGATGAAAAAAGAGAAAAAAGAAAAAAAGAGAGAATTCGAAATAGAAACGGTAAGTTTGAAAATAGGGACGGAGCAGAGAGTAGAATGAGAAAGAACGATTGAAAGGGTTACAGAGTTGGATAGAGACAGCCAGACGGAGGTCGGGACCGAGGCGGAAGCAAGGAGGGAGACAACGGAAGGGACAGAGTCGGAGACGTGGGAAGAGGCCGAGATAGAGACGCGGGGAGAGACAGAGGTCGAGACGGAGACCGAGAAGGAGGCCAGGATAGGAAAGGAGACGGAGAACGGGACGAAGAAGCAGACGGGGGCAGGGATGAGAATAGTCGAAGCAAATTGGTTGTTGAGCAACGCAAAGAAAAAATGTGATACCCAAGGGTAGAAGGACGTAGATTGATCACGACAGAATCTCTAGATGGTTTGCCCTCCTAACCAGGTCGCCAGCCAACAGACCATCGTTAGACAAACCAAGATCCCTCTTGCACAACCACTGCAAATAGACTAGTCAAGTTGACGAGGGAAATGTAGAAGGAGGATTGGAGAAAAAGTACGGTAAGCGGGACGGAGAGAGCCAGGGAAAATAAAAAAAGGGGACCTTGGAGCTTGTGTATCGCCTAAAATTTTGAAACGTGCTGTACAGTATGCGAAACGTTTCTTCCCTTTCTGACGAGATCCACTGTAGTACCAAGATGCTGTCGAGGTCTCGAGTCTCCTTCTTGTTCTGCTGTTGGGCGCTCGTCATGCAATCCTGCATCCACAGGAGGAAGCGAGGGTGAATTGTTGCTTCATTGTTGCTTCAGACTGTATGTCGCCAAACTGTTGCAAAATCAATACCCTCTCACGATGAAAAGCCTCCTATCACATCCAGCCTATCTGCTGTATCGGCGAAGCCCCGGGACAAACGTCCGCATCTCCCTCGGGCAAATACGTTTGCTCCACACGCCCTTCTCTCTCTCTTTCTGTATCCTCAACATCCGGCCGCCATGACTCTTCTCCAGCAATTGAACGTCACGCCCGATTTCAGCTTTTCTACTCTTCAAACGTCCAGCGACGTCGTCAACACCCTCATCATATCACTGCTCACCGTCTTCATCATCTCCAACATCTTGTCAGTCACCTCCAAGCTCATCTTCAGCTCCCGCGAAAAAAGCTTCGAGTACACCTCCTGGGTCCGTTCCTTTATCTTTGTCAACAGCGACGACCCCCTCAGCATTCTCTCCTGGATTTCGCACAGGTACCCGTACAAGGAAAGGGGCTGCACACGTTACAGGAACGAAATCCAACTCCGCAGGCTTGTCCTCCCCCTTCTGGCGAGGCTCTTCATTTTGGTTGCTGCCATCACATCTGTCGCCATCTCCGTCCCGAGTGAAAAGCGCCTGAGTGGGTGTGAGAAGGGCGACTTTCGAATCCAAATGGACCCTAACTTTCCAACGCGGGCTCCAGATTTAAATAGGATGTGCGCTCAAATTCCGCTGACAACTACATTGGGCGAAGTCAGATCTGATGTATCGTACTGTTCTTGCTTGATGAAGTTTGGATTCCCAACTGCTGAAGGGGAAGGTCAAAGCACAATTTATTCAATAATAGAGAAGCGACACCTGTTTACAGGAATAAGCAGCAGGAATAAGATTATCGGGAGTCTCTTCTACATTCAGTGGGTCAAGGACAGACGGCAACAAGAGAACGACACATCGCTCCTCTTCACAAATTTGTATAAGATCGATTCTGATGTTCATCTCCAAGTCATTGCTAAGGCACTCCGTTCAGAGACAGGACAAGAGTGCAACACCATGGTTACCACCGCAGAGGAAGAGCCTGAAGACGGCAGAAAATCGAAAGGGCAGCTACTGGATTGCGACATTGATCCCCACAGTCTCATACCAAGGATCCAAGCGTATGTCACAGGCTCATTGACGTTACAGAAGCTTGGGCGAGGCGAAAGGGCTAATCGGGTGGGGTTGAATCCCCTCACCCTCGAAATGCGCGAGACGGCTACATGTCCAATTGAAATCGTGGTAACGCGGCCGATTGTCAGCATCCTTCCGCTCGCCCTCATGCTCGTCTTGTGGGTCGTCATCAACGTACTCGTCAGCATTTACACATCCAGGCGGGGAAATGCTTTCGACGCCGGGTTCCACATCATCAAGGAGGCACTGGGGCACGACACGACTTCCAACCCTCTGGAAGAAAATTCGAATCGCGAAGAAGTGATGGAGCTTCCCTTACGCAAATGGCGCTGCGGCGCGGGCGGCGCGCACACCGGCTTCATTGGACGAGATGGAGATATCCCCGTGCAGGGCTTTGACTCCTTTACAAACGTGTGTGGTTGTACGCAAGTGGGGACGGAGATAGAAGCAGCGAGTGCGCTGCCAGAGTCTGCGCCTAGTACGGCGGCTCCTGCTGGCAGGCTATGGCACGGGACTGGACAATCGCAGCAGGCGTTGACATTGTCGACGCTGCCTCCGACTGTCGACTACGCGTCGCAGACGGTCCCGGTGAGAGACACGTGGTCCGAACCAGGGCTTTCGCAGCAGGCGCGCGAGCCGGTGCCAGCTTTTACGTCGTTGCCTCCTGCTATGAATTATTCACCTGCGTCGGGGGTGCCGCGGCAGCAGTAGGCATCCGCGCCAACTGGTGCTTTGGCACCATGGGGGTTTTACTTAGTAAGACTATTGTAGCCGCTACCGGGTCCTGAACTACCGCTCGTAGTGTAGAGGAGTGAAAACTGTCGTATCTAGGATAAGAGGCCCAGAGAGAGGAACAGAGAGGTAAAGCATAGAGGGGGTAGGAAAAGGCCAGGCAGAGAAAGAATGATCACACTGAGTCGCTCCGTGCGTGCTCGTGTGCCTTCGTTTATTTGCGGCCGACACCGCTCCTCGCCGCTTTATACCCACGCGGGAAAGAGGCTTTTGGAATGCACTTGGTGTCGGGTTCGAATCGGAGTCACGACCTTTCCGGCGGGCCAAATGCTAACTTGCGTTCATGAACGAAGGTGATCGGAATTGCATTGCATTGATGCGCGGAGGTGGTGCTTTAGCCACGTCAGTGCATGAGCGAAGCATATAGATCGGGATCGCTATCCAGGATCAAGATCCAAATCCCACGCGTACGCGGTGTACACGTGTTACAACTGAACAACAGCTGCTGGGAGTTTCAAAATACTACAGCCCATGATCTGGTTTGCTGCAATGTGATAAAAGGGAGTGCCCCCTGGCCAGGAGACATGTGGAGAGGGATGTGCACAGTATATGTAGTAGCGATATCTGACAGAGCTGTAAGGAAAAGAACGTAGGGGAAGATCGTAGAAAGGATGAGCGTTAGCGATATCCAACAGTCGCCGCGGTCTGACGTGTAGTGAGGTGAATGGAAGCGGAAAAGTGTTGAGGAAGCAGAGGCCTTGGTGATGGAGCGTGCTGCAAGGGGGGTGCTTGACAGTCGCCGTACTGTTGAAAATCTTGAAAAATGTGGAAAGTTGAACTCGCTATCACTTGTGTTGAGCATCAGTGCGCAGCAGGATGCGCTACGGGACCATAACCTGTGATGAAAGGGAGTTCCCCCTGGCCAGGAGATATGTGGAGAGGGATGTGCACAGTATATGTAGTAGCGATATCCAACATGCAAAGACTTCAAAACTGGGTCTTCCTTTGCAGCGGAGTAAATTAAATGAACGTGATCTTGCTGCGCACCGCACTCAGGGGGCGTTTTTGTGTATTCCCTGCCGTGCTTAAATCCGGTTCAAGTTACAGGCCGGTGGTGCAGTCGCGTAGACAGTGCATATGCCGTTCTATAGGAGAATGAGGAAGCACTGAAAATGGGTTTCCCATTACACTAGACACACACGTTTGGGCTGTCTGTCTCATAATTTTCTTGCAACAGAAAAAGAAAACAGGAGAGACCAAGAAAGGAAAGGATCCTAGATGACTGCCATGTAATGATTTCAGAAGAAAAGCAAACCATATTTCAAAGATAAAACGTCACGAATCAGAACCAACTCATCAAATTATTTTGTACCAGTACAGATCAACGCCACAATCACCAGTGTTGTCGGACTGAGCAAAACAAGCAACTACTCGGACTTTCCTCGCCGTTCCTCCCTTCCTCTCTCTTGTCGCGCGCGCGCTCCCTAGTAGGTTAGAGCTTATTCACTAACTAGAGAATGCCGAGGCGTGGAAGAAACAACAACAACAACACAGATCGCGGTATGTTCTTACCCCGCGTTCAGCACTTTACTGCGCCAAACCAAGATTCAATAAACATACGCTACCCTCGTCCTCGAGTAGGTCGAGGGATTACAATACTTAAGCTATGGTTTCTGGTAACCGTTCCCCTAGTTCAGCGTGTCAATTCCAGTGTAGGCACCCCTTGAGGAAAAAGGAGTATATCGCGCTCCATACATCATGCGCCCCTTCAGTGGTAGGCACCAGGTTGAATGTCCAAGTTCTCCCTCCATCGGGCGTGGCATGTGTCACTGTAATGGAAAGAGATCCTAATTACACCATCACATGATCACGGTTGACAACACAGCCTCAATTGTTTCTTGGCAGAAACCTGGCTTGTCTACAGCTAGACATTGCTTCTCATTCGTCCCATACTTCTCGTTTACCCCATCGCTTCAACAAACATGCACGGCTGTAGCGGAATCGGTTACCCGACGTGTTTGACGTGCCGATTGCGTCAAATTCCGCGATTAATCTCGCCGCTCCTCGCGACTTGCGGTAGCGCTATCGCATTCTTCTGACTTCGATCCACGCGGCGCCGCTTCTTTTCACCGCCTGTGCGCTGCTGGGCCTTGGAACCTTGTGCCGTCTGTTCCCATTACTCAGCCATAGATTGGACTTCCCCCGATCAAAAACCACACTAACTTCCCCAACTTATGCACGGCTCCCCACTGGGGCTCGAGAAACCCATTGAGCCACCTTACACTCTGCATTTCCTTCCATCATGCCGGTGAGTGCCTTGCTCTGAGTGAGCTTAGTGAGGGCGTCTGCTGGGTTGTTCACACCGGGGACGTGAGCTACACAGTCGATCTCATGGCGGTCGTACGCCTCACGAATTGCCGCCATGTCGATCATGAGGCGGCGCTCAGTAGAATATGACTTTCGAGTGACCATGTCAAAAAGCCCTCTGCTATCAGTCTTCATTATCAGCTGGATGCGCTTCCCTAAAATGTGTTGCAGATCATGCTTCAAGATAAATGCTGCGTCAAACCCTGCAGTGAAGGCTAGGATCTCCCCGGCCAGGGACGAGTGCGTGACGCGGCGGCACTTCCTGCTGCAGTAGTCAACAATGTTGCAATTGCCGTTCACATCGCGGAGTGCTATCACGTATCCGAGCTGGCTGGAGAGGTCCGGATTATTAGCCAAAGATGCATCGGTATACACCTCGATTGACACAGTATTCAGATCCAACTTGGGAATTGCGATGCCCTTCCCTGCAGTCTTGAGTACATACTTGATGACCTGGTTCGCTGCCTTGACGTTCTCGACTCCGTAGTCTCGCTCTCGAGCCTGCGCCAACTTGGCCACCGCGCAGCAGATGTCCGGCCTAGAATTGACAAGCCAAGATAGCTTCGCTCTCATACTCCTGAACTCTTTGTAGTCCGCAGCTTCGTCCATCTTTTTCAGCTTGCGTGCATATGACTCCTGAGTCAACGTCGCTTCTCCTCCCTCTTGCTTGACATGGATGCCTGCAAAGACCACATTTTCCATCACCCGTTCCTTGCTTTTGAAGCGGTCCACCGTTTGACGAGTGTGATCTAGAAACTGGTCCGTTCCACACTGGAGCGTATCGTCTACGACGACTCCCGATAATCCCTCCAGGCCTACCTCGCTTCTCTTGAAGAAGAAGCTTAGGTCACCGCATGTAGTGTCCATTCCTAGATCCATCTTATGGTGCCTTGACGATGTAGACCCCCAATAATCTCCGCTATCGGATAGTCCGTACAATGGCTTGATGAGCCGAAATCCTTGATGCTTTGGTAGGTTGAGCTCTTTTGGCGGTATCAAGTAGACATTTCTCTTGAGCGGCGAGTCAGCTTGGAGGTATGCCTGGGTTATGTCATGAGCCCATATTTTATATCCGAACATTACCGCGATTGATGTGATTACCCGGATCGACCTGTGGTGAAGGGTAGTCGTATCGTGAACGACATTAAACTTATCGCGGTCTGTGTGACCCTGCACGACCATTCGCGCCTTCGCTATTTCCTGGTCTGTACCCACGTGTTTCAATGACAACGCGAATCTCGAGCCCATGACATTAGCGCCGGTTGGTATGTCCCTGAGATCGACGTTCTCCCATGTGCCCATTTCCTCAAGCCCCTGCAACTCGCTCTGCCTTGCCTTATCGAACCTGTCCTCCTTCCGGCGCGAGTCATTGAACGAAAGTACCTCGGTTAGGTGAATGTACTGTTCCTCCCCAAATATGTCTCCCGAGTAAAATTCATCTCGCTGGTCTTCCATCAGCACCAGGTATTCATCATCGCAGTCGCTCTCTTCGTAGTTCGGATCCCTTAGGAAGTCGTCTTCCTCACTTTCGCTGTCCGTGTCGTCCTCTCTGTATTTTAACAAGGGAGGTATTGGATCGCCGTCGTTCGGGTCATGATCGGGCGGGATTTCGCCTGCTATAAACGGCTTCACAGCGGACGCATTAAACTCTCTCGGACTGCCCCGCTCATCTGAGATCGTTATGACCTTCCCCTCGATCTTTAGTACTGAATACGGCCCGGTCCACTTACTGTGCTTGCCACACATCCCCAGTTTCCTCCATATGAGTACCGGATCCCCCTCCGACAGGATGGCGTGGGCTGCTTTCGGTGCCTTTCTCTGTAGCACAGTGCGTATGCGTTGCTTAGCGACAATGGTTTCCATTTCGAGACGCGCCGTTTGCATCATGTTCATGCGCGTCTCTTGATTGGGGTGGCCGATATCTCCTGCTGCTATCCTGGGAAGCGTGCCGAAAACTAGTAGGCTTGGTACTAAACCGTCTGGCCCGCAAGTGTCATTCATAGCCTTCGTTGATAGAGACAATTTCAACTCTCTTGATGCAGCCGGGTGGTCGCGGTGTATCTTCATGTAGATTCTACGCAAGGTATCGTGGTACCTTTCACCCACGCCCATAGAGTTGGAACTTTCCACCGGAGTTATCTCCACGGCCATACCTGAGTTATCTGCGTGCTTGTTCCATTTCGCAGAGGTGAATACAGACCCGTGATCTGCCTTGACCGAGTCTGGGAAACCTACGTAGGTTGACACCCAACATGTCAAGAATGCGTTCCACACGTCTTCTGTAGATTCCCCTCCCAAGAACGTGGCAGCAGAGTATCGAGTGTCTGCGTCTATGAGATGTAGCACCGGCTCGCTGGTAATCCACATTAGATCTAGGATTACTTGACGATTAAAGACTATACCTCCCGGTACTGTAGCCTTAAACGTAGTTGGTCTTGGGGTGTGGTACTGGCAGGTCCTACACTGCGCTGCTATCTGCTCGAGAATCTTCCTGGTTTCCGCTGTCGCATCTTGTGAGTTTGCGCGACGGATAAGATTAATCAGCTTCTCCGTGGACGGGTGATATAAACCGAGATGCATCTTCTTTAGCTCGCTTACGGTGAAGAGTACCTCTTCTTCCCATTTGTAATATACATGCCCGTTGATTCGCTGTAAAGGGATAGCCCAGCCCAACTTATCGTGCACCAACAAGTTTTGGACGTTGTTCACGTACACCGTGAACTTGTCCATCGCGTCAAGGCCAATGAGTAGAGGGACATTTGGGTGAACGACGTCCACCTTCAGTTCTAGATATGCATTTCCGGGGACTGGTATTCGAACCACTATCGTCCCGAGGCTCTTCGCTTTGTCGCGTCCAAATCTGAATGTCCTCTGCGATTTCCCTGGATTGAACTTGAAGCCTGCGAATCGCGCGTACGCCTTCGCCTGCTGAACCCCGCATACCGAAGTAGACGCGCCCGTGTCTAGACATGCGCCTTGAAATGTCTGGTTTCCCGGTCGGCCCGAAGCGTGTGTGTGAAGGAGAGGGGCTTCGCTCGGTATCTGCAGTACCTTCTGTCTGCTCTCCTCTTCGGATCGATTTCTGACCCTGGATACTGTAGACGATGCAATGCTGTATTTCAGCCCTACGCTTGTCCCATCTGTATTATTGATCGATGCTTGATTGGCTGTTCCCGGTGTTGTGCAGATCCAGATGGAATCTTGCTGCATTTTGGCGGGATCTGCCAAATTGTTTTCTCGTGTTTTAATGGATGGTTCGCCGTCGGTGAAGGCCACCTCGAACTGCTCTGTGTAACCTTCTGCCTCATCCGACTCAGAATAATCCCCTTCATAGGCCAGACCGTCGGTCAGGCCGTCGTCCGTGCTCTCTTCGCCGTCTCCGCCCCCGGTGGCGAACGCGATTGCTTCTCCCTCTTTCGACGCGCTTACCTCTTCTTCTTTCCCTTCTTGTGAACCGTCCAGGACCTCGTTCCAATTTTCTCCATATTGGATCTTTAGATCCTGTATGACCTCTGCTGCTGCGGCCATTGAGGTGGCCGAGTTTATTGCTTGCAGCGCTTTCTGGCCGTCGGTCGCGTAGCTGCGCTTACCCTTGCAGGTTGGGCAGTCTACGCGGCGGTACCCGAACTTGCCACACCCGAAGCATTTTCCGTTGAACTGCTTTGGGGTGCTGTTCCTGTCAACGAATGGCCTGTATTTAGGGTTGGGTCGAGGGTTCCCATACGTGTCTCCGAATAGCACGTTACCTAAAGACTTGTCGCCGATCCTGCCTCGCGTAGTCCTGGAGCTCCCTCCTTTCATATCTGCCGCTCTTTTTTCTTCTATGGCTTGAGCCCTCAGAGTAGCATACATCGTGGCGAAGTCGAGTTCGCTTGCCCGTGCGGTCGTGGGTCTTGCCCACCGATACGACCTCACTGCATACTTGAGCCAACGTTTCTGCTCTTCTTCGGTTTGCAAGTTTTTGGGCACTAAGTTGATATGTTTGATGATTTCGTCTCTGACGTGCTTTAGACCTTGTACGATCGAACCTTTCTCGTTGGCTGAGTTGTATAGCGAAAGCGAATTGAGGTACTCAACGGTCGCCTCTTGTGCTTCCCTACCGTGAAACGTGTCCAAGACGAACTTGTTCACATCTTCACAGCACTTGAACTTCGCTGGGTCACTCTTGAGCTTTCTCTTATAGTACGTTCTTGCTTCTCCTGCCAATATGTTTTCTATGTTGCGAAGAGCAGCGTCCTCGGAGACGCCCCACTCAAATGCACACGACATATACGATGTGTAAATGTCCTCCCAGTTTTCACCCTCGTCTCCGCCGTATTTATCCGAACGATCTTTGAAACGTGTGCTGAGTTTGCTCAGCACGCCTATCGTTTGTGTCCATGTCGGCTGTCCATTTCGTGCGAGGCTCGGGGCGTTGCGGTGGTCTTGAGGCTGTTGGGCTACCTGTTCTTGACCTGAATTGTCCCCCCCTCTCGGCTTGGTTTCATGGTACGGTGCCTTAAATCTGTAAGGCGGGTATGCTGGTTCTGCTGGTGGTGGCTCTTTAGGCATAGCAATCATTGTCTCTGCGGGTTCTGGTGTCAGATTGTTCTTTCTCGTCGTCGCGAGTTGCGTGGTGGGCTGACTTCCGTATGGTGACGGGTACCCTTCCGAGCTGTACGAACGAGTGGTCTCACTTCGCCTTAAGGCTATGTTTTTCATACCGTCTTCTACTAGCTCTCGGCACAGATCTAGTGCGTCTTTGGTCGCTTGCTCTTCCCCGTAGAATTGTGCAAGTGCCTTCTTTATCTGCAGGCCGCGTCTCTTCTGGATTGCGCATCCTTGCGCTTGTATCAGATCTCGGATTTCCTTATACATCCTGGGAGCGTTGCGGCCGTTTAGTGCTTCTTTGGAGAATAGTGTCTCCGGTGGGAGTAGCTCCAAGTAAGACTCCTGCAGCTGTTCTCCCGTCGTGTTCTTCGTGGCCACTTCCTCCATCCATCGCTGAATGTACTCTTGCTTCACGGATCCTGCGTCCGCTTTCCATGCCAGGTTCCGTACCGCCGAGGAAGGCCGCGCAAGACTGCTAGCTGGGTCACCTTCGCCTGAACTGTGTGAAGACATCTTACCAAGTTAGTTGCCGTAGTCCAGCGCCAGCTGACGATTCCGGAATGTTGTCGGACTGAGCAAAACAAGCAACTACTCGGACTTTCCTCGCCGTTCCTCCCTTCCTCTCTCTTGTCGCGCGCGCGCTCCCTAGTAGGTTAGAGCTTATTCACTAACTAGAGAATGCCGAGGCGTGGAAGAAACAACAACAACAACACAGATCGCGGTATGTTCTTACCCCGCGTTCAGCACTTTACTGCGCCAAACCAAGATTCAATAAACATACGCTACCCTCGTCCTCGAGTAGGTCGAGGGATTACAATACTTAAGCTATGGTTTCTGGTAACCGTTCCCCTAGTTCAGCGTGTCAATTCCAGTGTAGGCACCCCTTGAGGAAAAAGGAGTATATCGCGCTCCATACATCATGCGCCCCTTCAGTGGTAGGCACCAGGTTGAATGTCCAAGTTCTCCCTCCATCGGGCGTGGCATGTGTCACTGTAATGGAAAGAGATCCTAATTACACCATCACATGATCACGGTTGACAACAACCAGGTCTGTTTGCATAAACGACACGGAGAGAAAGTAAGACGCGTTCCTTAATGCGTAAGTTGCTTTTAAACGCTGGGAGAGTAGTCCACAGGCTTCCGATGAGCATGTGTTTCCGTATTGATGCACTGCGCTCGATACACAATTCCATATGTGCCACTCTTTCTAGCATGAGTAGGTGTCTCCAATATTTTGCATTTCTCTCCAAGTTGCGGCGCACCGTGACATTGAATTGGGTAGCATTTCTGTCATAAAACATAGTGATACATCCGTCGTCCCTGACACCCCACGCGTACACGCGGCTCACAGAATAATGGAATCTGCTATACTATCATCAGTGACTCTCTACGTCTCAATAGACATACATCTACACACACGAAGGCACGACATTGTTCTCAACAGAGGAGTACAAAATAGAAATGCCCGGCTGGAAAAAGAAGGTGTACAATTTAGTCGCATTGATCAAGCGCATCTTGCTCAGTACGAAACACCCTCGGGTTCAGATAACGAGGGAAGCCGGGTTAGAATATCTACTAAAGGGCAGATAGTTTGCTAGTACAGTAGGACAAAGGTAACTGTTGCTAGCACTCGCGGAGTGCTCTCTGGGGCCCTGCAAGGGCTCCTGGCTCAAAGGAGAAAAACGGAGAGGCTGATGCCTTTTTTACTGAGCTGCATTGGGTCTATTCTCTTATACCAGACGGGTACCATATCGGTCCCGGGGATGGAGCCCTAGGGGGCTGGTAGGTACCGAATTTGGCAATACTGTAGCCAAATTCCAGACGTCCACCGCAAAATGGCAGCAGACAGCAGACTGCTACAGTAACCAAGAAGAAAAATAACAACCAACCATTCCTTCAAACGTTTATCGCCCAACCTCACAACACCTCGTTTATATATCTCTAGCGGCATTTCCGTCGCTCTACTTAAAGATAGTGTCCTTTACAATAAACCAAGAGGGCAAAGCACCTCCACCTTCACCTTTACAGACATTGCCCGCCGACTGTGCAACAATCATCCATGTTATTACGTTACGCGACCGCGCATTACTCATTTTTGCGCCATGCGTAAGTAGGGCCGTTGGGCTTCTCGTGGCGAAATATGTGCACACGTGTCATCTTTCACGCCACTTCGGGAAGGCATGCAGTATACTCCAGGTGGGAATATATATTGCCACTTGGAGTATAGTGCATTTCATCTGGGGCCACCATACATATCATGATGATATGTATGCTGGCCCCAGATGAAATCCCCGCGGTGTACCCATATGGCATGTTTATTGCTTGTTTGCGTTACCCTGAAGTACTGCCCTATTCTGGATGGCCAGACATAGAGCACAATTTATCCTGTGACTTACTTTGCGTAACAAACTCCCTACAATACGAGAACGTCGTTTCCGTTTTTCTCCCCCCTTTCTTCGTATCCGATACTTTTGTGAACAACATAGCACAGCGTATGCACCAAACAACATTCATTCCTTTAGTGCTTCACGTATCTTCTACCCTTCCTGTCGCCTGGAGAAATTTTCGGTCTTCTGAGGGCCTAGTTCTCTAGGAGACAAATGACCTCATATGAGGTCACTTTCAACTTATTTTTTCTCGACTTGCGCTATCTCAACAAGATGGAAAAAGATACTCCCGCCACCGCAGTTGACTTCTGCGTTGCGGAAGGGTGGAGTTTAGTGAGATCTGCACGTCTTTTCCAGCCATTTTTAAAATGCCCAAAAAGGGAGCCTTTTTGACCAACCTCAAAACGTTTTATGTTGATATCTTCGAAACCAAAACGCCTGTTTAAAAATTCAACTGATCATTGAAACTTCATTAGAATCTTAGTCTCTCTGCGCATTGACAACCGCCATCCCAATGTTTTGCAAGATGTTATTGCCGAGGGCGTATATGTTAAAGAAATGGTGTCCAAACTGACTTTTTGAAGTTTCGATTCAATTTATATATATTTTGCAAAAACAAGCTGGCCTCGAGGTCAAATTGACGGTCGTCCTAGACACACATAATAAGTATAGCATGACGAAACACTAAATAAGCCGCACGTGGTACCCTAGGGTAGGACACCGCCGTTGTGGATTTTATCGGCTGTCTATAACTATATATATGGTATAACTATAATTGTGCCTCGTCATGGTGCGTTGTTAAGTGGGCAAAAGGTTTAATTTCTCCTACCATTCTAGAGGTCTCATACCTTAAAACTCACGAACCCCTCTTACGCCTGGCCGTACAGTCTAATACCGTCGGTCAAAACAGTGAGGCTGCGGTCGTCGCTATTCACCGCTACTATCGTTATTCTTGTACAGTACATGTATATTCAACGTTAATATGTGTGAAAAGTGTATGTGGTGGTGGGCAAGTGCGGAAAAAAGAAAAGGGATGGAGAGATGAACAGGGATGCATCAAGCTATTTTCAATGTGCTGTCGCGAGTAGATTGGAGACCAGCATCTCGGGTGCTGCTGGGTACGTTTCAAGGTTGGGAATGAAGGCGCAGGTTATCTGTCTTTGCGTTTTCTTACTGCGATCTACTTGCAAGTGTACTTTACCTGTCGCAGCTTTATTTCCACGGTGTATTTCCGCTAGAGCATTAATCCTTGTCCTCTCACATTCTCTGCACTTTTGGCACGTCCAACATCTCCAGTATCCATGTACCAAGATCATGGAGTTCCAAGGATGGTATCGAATACTAACAGTGTCCACCGGCCATGGAGGTGGCCACTCCATTTTCCTTCTCGTGACCTGGGGTTGTATCTTCATGCGTCTCTGTCAATCTGGTCCCGAGACAAACAACGAGACCGTTTTAATTGGCCGTGCAGCAGCCAAAGACCGAAAAAGGTGCCTCCTCTGGGCATGGAAGTGTGATGATTCCTTCATACGGCTTGCAGTCATTCAACCCTCCGGTCGTTGGCCAGCTGTCCCTCCCCTTGGCTAGCGGTACCCGCATGGCATGCAGAGCTACAGCCAGCGGACGGCTGATTGGAGCAGGACCCGCCGCCCGGTACACGCCCTCTCGAAAGCGGCGCAAAGCGTCATGTGACGCCTGCGCCGCTTTCGAGAGGGCGACTGTTCACAGTCCACATGAACAGTCTCGCTTGCGTATATCTCGTTTACGTATACTGTAAAGTTTATCTCGTCGCACCTGCCGCGCCCTCTGAAATCCATGCCGCATGCCACGCACGTACCGAGCCGCAGGCCAAATTTTACGCAGCGGCTGAGCGCGGGCGTCCAAACCAAACGTAGCAGGCGCGCGGAGCCCCGCGCCGCGCCGCCGCGGCTTTCGCGCCCCCTCGCGCCCCCTCGCGCCCCCTCCCGCCGCCGCGCGAGCCGCCGCGTGAGAAAAGCATGACGTCACGCGCCGCCCGCCGCATGGCGAACGCAAAAACCGCCCGCCCGGATGATGAGCTTGGCGCCGCATGGACACGCCCGTGGCCCGCCCACACGCGGCCTCCGCATCCGTCCTATCTAAACGCGCCCCGCATTCATATCTCGACGTGCACAGCGCTTGCTGCGCTTGTCGCACCGTCGCGATCAAAAGGTAGCGTCTGGGTCGCCGAGCTCACGGCACGAGAGAGCTCGGCTACTGCGACATGTATGATGTAGATCGCCGAGCTCACTGACCCGAGTAAGCTCGGCTACTGCTCCATACACAGCAACGGTACCGTTACGATGCCGTACCCTCCTCGTCCTTGGGGGCCAGAGGGAGTAAAGACGGTAAACGCACAGCATGCTGCGCGTCTCTGTCCACTCCACTCGGTTTATCCGCTCGCCCCAATATCCCCTCCCGATAGTTTCAGTCTCCCGTTAGCTCGACGCCACTACCCCGCACCACACCCAGATCTCGCCCGGGGCCCGGGGCCCGGGCCCGCACAAGGCGCATGTACCGCCGCGCCCCCGCCTCGCCCAAATCAGGGTCACCCCGCATATGCCATCTGCCAAATCCGCCTGCACCCCGCACCATATAAACCGCGCCCCCACGCGCACCTACCCCCCGCATCCCCGCCCCATCCGCCTCGCCCCGCACCACCATGGCTCCCACCGCCCTCGTCTCCCTGCTACTGCTGCTACCGCTGGCCCTAGCGCAGCTCCCGCCGCCCATCTCCATAGGAGACCTGACGTGCCAGGTGGGCGGCTTCGCCCCCCCCCGCCCGTGCGCGTCGGGCACCTGCGTCCTCACCTCCTTCGGGAACCCTGCCGTGGACCTTCCGCGCAGCGGCATCTGCCGCTCGCTTCCGCGCCCGCCGCCGGCCTGCACGGTCGCGCTGTGCTCCCGGCGCGGCGGCGGCGCCGTGTGCGCCGTCACCACGCCCACCCGC